>NW_010228032.1:0-7104 GCF_000690775.1 Eurypyga helias
ATTCTATGATTCTATGATCCAACATTGGAGAGAGGCTCTATATATCTGATGTAGAAGTACTTTTATGAAGCTACCGTTGCTCTGCACTGGCTGCATTGGTCGTTAAGGGTGGGCTACAGCTGAATAATGCCCTTAGGTTTCAGAGGCTAATGCAGCAGAGAAACCAGATAAATTCAGGCTGAGCTCAGATCTTAGTTGTGTGCAGGCTGGTGGGGGAGTCTTTTGCGGTGGTCTCTGTATACTGCTTGGAAGGAACTGATGTGCACAGCTGGATGCAGGTGTGGATTGCCCCATTGTCCAGCTTTTGTAAAATAGGATTGAATGTTGTATGCTTTTTAGGAAAGTGATTTGTATTTAACAGTTGCTCCATGGGCTGTGTACTGGAATGATGGCATGCTGAGGTGGTAGGCTTCCAGGTAGTTGAGGTGTGCACAGTGTGAGCACTGCCAGAAGCATCTCCCATTGTTCTGTGGCATGAGCAGCTGAGTGCGTGGCAAGTATTGATGCTCTTTGTTACTTGCAAGTAGAATCACTGAAATGTTCTGGGTGATAGCTTCTGAAAACAGATTTAAAAAGCATCAATAGAAAATGTATCTACTTTCTGTTTCAGCACTTGGGAGAGAATTTATAATGTATAGATAGAGTTCATAGATGTTTCAAGCATTTCATGTGTGTGTGTGTTTAATGGAATGGATTGCCACTTTACTGAACATAGCATCAAATCAGCTCTGTTAATTGAAAAAGATTTTTCACATTATTGCTAATGATGTGACACAGTTTTGTTAGAGATGGTGCATAAAATAGTGCTACTTGAAATGACATTAATGTATGCATTTAAATTCCTTTTTTCCATTTACGTGCATTATTGACTTTACTTCATTGTTGAGGAGATAATGGATTTATAATTAGAATACAGTCACCATAATCAATGATGAGATTATTAGACTTATAAATAGAAGTTTAAAACTACGATGGAGTAATTTCCCAGTGTAACGAAGGATCAATAATTAGAGGTTTGCTTTGAATCTGAAAGTAGTACTTGTAAGATTCAAGCGTGAAACACTTCTAGGGAAGTGAGTCCATGTAAATTATTATACAAACTGTGGTTTGGCATTTTCCAAAGCTGACCTATTATTCTGTTTGGTGCCCAAATGCTTCTGAATTAATTCCTCTCGGTTTGCATAACTCCCACTATTGCAAAACTGGGTGAGCTTGTTCTTTTCTGATAGCTTAGTTGAAGGAAGCATTTGGAAGATGCTGTACGCAGGAGTCCATTGTTGTATTTTTGGTGTTTTGGGCAAAGATAATGGACCTGCCGTTCAGAACCTCCCCCTTCTGCTTCTCAAAACCGACGATGGTGAAGTTGGGCAAGGTGGTTGACTGTTGTAAGGGGGGATTATGGCAGTTCACGAATTTGCTGTCTCAGTGCAAAGAAGTATTAACTTTCTTTCAGCTTATCCATCATCTCCATGACTTTGTAAACCTCTGTCAGGCCCCCTTGTATCCTGCCTTATGATGTCTAAAACTTCGTTTGGTGGGTTTTTTTGGCTGATGCTATATCTTGATTTCAGAGGAACTGTCAGGGACCCATCCAGCCAGGCTGGGTGAGGCTTTGAGCAACCTGTCCATGGCAGGGGGGTTGGAACTAAATAGTCTTCGAGGTCCCTTCCAACCCAAACCATTCTATGATTCTATGACACTTAGATCTAAGTTGTAACTGCAAGTTTTGAGTTCAGCATTGTTTACGAGTCATTTAGGTTATTTTCCCTCAATACATGGTCTTATCAATGTTGGATCTCACCTGACATTTCTTTCCCCACGCACATTTGGGAAGTTGTTCTGGCGTTCCAGATTACTATCATGGCATTTGGCTACTTGAAAGAGCTTTGGGACATCTACAGACTTGTAGAAGTCTCTCCAGTCATGGTGAATTATGACTGTGTCTGGGTTACACTGTTTCCGCATGGAGAGTAAACATCAGGTCAGCAAGGAACAGCCACAAGTTAAAAATGGGCAGCACATGTACAGCTCCATCCCCAATTTGGGGCCTCAGTGCCCCTCAACAGTGATCACATAGAGCTGTCCCTGTGTTTGCAAAGTTAATGCAGCTTCATGAGCTTGCTGTAATTGAACCTCGTTCTCTAGATTTGGCTGTACTGAAGACCCAGTTTTCCATTCAGATAATCAGGGTTTGAACCTCTTCAGGTGAGATGCTAGTCAGTGGGTGCCTTGCACATGGTAGCTGTCAGGCAAATTGATCCTAAGGGGTGTTCTCTTTAGTTACATCTAATATATAAGCAGTTCAAGCATGACTGAAATAGAAATCAGGTATGACAGTCTCTGTCCACCTTTGCCTTTATTTGCTGACATTATATGTCAATCATTATAACAATATAATGATTATAATAAAATCATAAGACCTGTAATTCTTGGGAACATGGTTATTCCTTTTTGCTGAACAGCGAGTAAACAAGGCACAGTGAGATTTTGGTTGAGCTGCCTAAAGTAATTGAGAAACTTTGTTCTGGAGTCAGGAAGGCGACACAAGTTCTTCCAGTTCAAAGCTCTGTATGTGTCCTGTGTTTTGCTGCTGTTAGAGACACATCTGGCCTGTGAAAGTCAGTCCTAATGGAAAAGCATTTGTCGTCTTGTAGGAAACCCAATCCTAAGCGGACAGAAATTTGCATTATTATGAGCCTGTTTGCTCATATCAGCTTCTGAAAAAAGCAGGGATTCAACTGTATGTTTATCCACGTGAATAAACAGTTAATTTTAAATTTTGACCACAATAGTAAATTAGACACCCCGAGCAGTATACAGCTGTATTTTTTTTTTAATCTGTGGAGGCTGTAAGTATTGTAGTACATGTCAGCAGGGAGGGCTCTGGGCAACACTTTCTGATGCTTGTCTGGAGGCATTAGAAGAAACTAGTCTGGTTGTTTTAAATCCGCTGCATGTGAGAAGTCCCAGTTTGAAAGTGTTTATGTGCAGCAGGATGTATGTCCTTCTCGATAGCCCTTTTTCACGTCCTCGTGACTTTTCAAGTAGTGTGTTTACATGTGCAGATGGGAGGCTGAAGTTTGTGTGACTGGTGGTGAAGAAGGAAGGAAAAAAAAAAAGGCATCGATTGCTGCCTCTTTTGGTAACACTGTCCCGAGTGGCTGAAATGTGAAGTAGTCCACCATTGCCCAGTGACATCTTTGTGCTACTAGAGCCCTGGCTGAAGAGACCTGCTGGCCTGGGGACATGGATAGGCTGAAGGAAAGAACAGACATTTCTAGGTGATGGAGGCCTGACCAAGACTCGCCCAAAATCTTAGTAAATTTCTTGTGGACCTGAGAGGTCATGGTTTAGGTGAGATCTGGGCCAAGGCAAGATCAAGAGTCCCCAGTCAGAGAAGAGCAAGCTGCTAATTCTCCACCCTTGTACTGCCAAGGGCATCAGTGCTGGATGCAAATGGGTGCATGTGCCCTGCAGTTGAAGGATGAGGTCCTTTCTGTGCATGAAGCACAGCCTGGTAGTGATTTTTTTGGTGATGAAGATCCAAACCCTTAACCTGTTTTAGTAATTCCAGTATTAGTCCAGAATTCAAGGTCTGCGAGGTTTCCTTTGGATCTCCTGTTTTACTTTCCAGACTCTGACAGCAGACAGGCCGTCCTATTTCTATTTAATTCTACTTCTGTGTGATTTTTCTCCATCTGTCTCATTTTCAGAGATCAATGATAAGCCAGGCATTAGCAACTTTAGTAGCTGAAAACCTGTTTTGGGGGAAGGGATATTGTGCTCTGCATTTGATTCACGTTGAACACGAGATGCCCATAAATGTCTGAAACTACAGGTTTAGGCATTCTTGTTACCACATTGCAGCTGCAGGTTATAAAATGACTACAGTAGTGTATTGTAGTTATAAAATGCCCTAGTTATTTTATAATGATCCCCAGCAGAAACATTGTCAAAAGGTAGTGAAAAGTTTGTCCAGAACATGTTTCACTTCAACATGGCACATGCTGCACTGTTAACTTCACATAAAGCTAGTCAGTCGGAGGAGGAGGTGGCATTTCCCATAGAAGACGTATGGAGGACTTATCCACTCTTACCGGAAAGAAGGGTTTATACTATGAGTGTTATCCAGATAGAGATTTACGTCACATTTGTTCCAGTTAGCGGTAGTAGGTCATGAGTCTTAGCATGAATCATTTAGGGGGAAAATTACTGTTTTATCATATACAAACAGTAGATTTAATATATTGCAAAATCATTAGATCAAGCAGTTTTTGCAATTTAATTGGCTATGACATTCTGGTCTGAAATGGGAAAATAGTAAGTTAAAGCAAATACTCAAAATTCTGCGTGTCTGCCTGCTAATCAGAAAGGGGTAAAACCAACTTAAAAAAAAAAAAAAAAATAGAAAAGAAGCCCCGGTGCAGACTCAGGCTTGATCTTGCTATAGCTTCACCTGCGATTCACTGTTGAAGCCCTGATGAATGCTTTTATTATGGGACCAATTTTTTGAAATAAAATAAATTGTATTGGTTTCTGACTCTGAATACACAGATATGTATCAGACTCGTTGATGCTTCTGTAATTTTCTCCGTTCCCTCTTCTGTGAATCTGTCCTTGATACTTACATTTAGACATCACATCTGATTATTTTCTTTTGCAGTTCTATCCAACATTCTAGTTTTCTTTTACCATTGCAGCACTAGCCCAGAATTGGTCTATTTTTCTCTAGATTTTTATATTCCCATGTTTTTCTTGCCTGTCGCCAGGCACAGGTTTTGCACAAGTTACAGAGACAAAGTGGCAGTGTCTAGTTTGGCTTTTTGGGATCCCTAGACAAAGGTCGGTGTCCAGAGAATGGAAATATTCAGGAAACTGGAAACATTTTTGGCTTTGTACTTCAAGCTTGTAAAGAGCTTGTCAGGGTTGTAATTGTCCTTTAGATGGTAATGGCCTGACAGTATACTCTGTACCTGGAAATTTCATCTATGATCAGCTTCTCTACAGTGCAATTTTGGACTAGTCTGACTTGTTTAAACCTGGGCAGATGTTTCCTGCCATATGGTCACAGCAGGGAACCTGTGTGCTGGGAATGGGGGACAGGGCAGGGGATGATCCTGGTCTGCCCAGCACACCCCTGCAGCCCGAGGATGTCAGATGCCCTCCGTCTCTTCCTGCCCTCTGCCCCAGCCTTTGGCCATCTTAACTGGAAACATCTCAAACTGTCATTGCTGGTTGTGGCCTCGCCAGCCTATGCTGTGTGTGTGGATGCTGCCAGCCAAAATGCAGAACGTCCAGCTCTGCTCCCATGTCCTCAGGAGGGGTGCTGGGACCCAGTACCAAAACCCTCCCATCCACGATGCAGACACAGATAGGAGACATGGAGACATCAGTCATTCCTGCATGTGCCAAACCCCTGGTGTGACATTTTCAGGTGTTATCCTTGCTGTGCTCTTCCTGGTACCACTTTCCATGTGGCGTCAGCGAGAGTAGAGAGGTGTCCTGTTGAACAGTTTTGGAAATCCTTCCCTTGAGGATTAGCTGGTTTCTAGAGAGTTAATGGCTTTTGTTCCCCAAACCTTTTCCTAGAAAATTAAAACAAACATTAATCTTTGGATGTGGAGGCTTATGACACTTTAAATATTCAGTGCAGTCAGTAATACTTTATAGCGATAAGGTTGTGATTTCTGTGTTTGATCATGAATGATTTATGAAAATTTAGTAAACGGTGAAGCACAGGTCCCTCTCGGCTGCAGACTGGAGTCTGCTCCCTGTGCAGACTTGCATGCTTGAAGTCATGCAAAGTTGCTCCCATTCCTCTAGAGAATTTTATTTACTACGTGCAGTCCCCAGGAGAGCATGGGTTGAGATGAGGGAGATACATGAAATAATTCCTGCATTTAGTTTAAAATGAAAGCCCCCCAGTCTTATTCGTACCCCTTCAGCAGCTCTGACACAAGCTGAAACTGTGGTGTGACAAACTGGAGTGTCCAGGACATTACTTGTCCTTAGTTCTCCTGCTTTAGGACAAATGACTTGGACCTGACAGTTTTCCTCATACCTGAGCTGCCCTCATCTGCTGGGAGGTGTAGCTGTCTCGGGGAGAGCTGAACATGGTTGTGCTGGAAAATGCTGTCCCTTTGGATGGTGCAAACAATCTTTGAACCCTAAACTTGGAATAACTTGCTTTGTGCTTTTTCAGCTTCTCACTGTGCAGCAAAACTGATGTTGCCTCTGTGTTTAAGAATGCTAAAGGCTAATTGAAGGCTTAATAAAAAAAGATATAGGCAGTCTTCTGCACTAGTCTCCTGACGCTTTTATCTTGTGTGTCTTGTTTCACTTTTTCCTCCTTTACAAGAATCAATGCCTTCTCCTTGGTTTCCCCTCATCCTCCTTTTACACATGCACAGAACTGAGAATAAAGGTTCCAAACTTACCCAGAAGTTGCAGTTTGAGATTTCAAAAGTGCCTAATGTGGGAATAGGCAATTTACAGACAGCCGACTTAGATATGTTGGTTTGGAAAATATATTAAACGTCTGCTATCTGAAATACCAGGGTTGATTTTGATATTTCAAGTTAGATGCCTGATATCTCCACTATCATTGGTCTCTTAGAAATGTAGACTTCTAAGTTCTCATAGAAATAAAGTGGTGAAGAAGGAATGCATTTTATACCTTGTACCTCATATTTTAACTGTGAATAGCATTTGAAGGAATTGATCTGCCCATCCATGGCCATCTTCAAGGCCAGACTGGATGAGGCTTTGAGCAACCTGGTTTAGTGGAAGGTGTCCCTGCCCATGGCAGGGGGGTTGGAACTGGATGGTCTTTAAGGTCCCTTCCAACCCTAACCATTCAATGATTCTATGATTCCAGTCAGTTCTTCCAAATCTGTTACACTTTGCTGTAAATGTTTCATGCTAATGATGCAGTTTTCACATTTAGCTTTAGATTGTGCCATTGTTTAGATTATGTATTAGTTAAAGGACAATTGGTTAGAAACATTTTTCTGCTTCTGCTGCCTTTTTCAATGTTTTGCTTAAACATGGGTATTTGGTGGGTGGGTGGTTTTGGTGTTCCGCGCCCTGCCGCCCCCCCGCCCC
>NW_010228033.1:0-705 GCF_000690775.1 Eurypyga helias
CCAGTCTGTGATTCTATGATTCACGATGTTATTTTCTACTAAACCCTTCCTTAATCGTGCAAGCAAAGGGTTTGGCAAGTTGCTCTCTTCCTACTGTAGTACTTGGCCTGTAACTCCCACCCAGTTCCCCGCGCACGTTCCCGGCTGTCGGACACAGCTGTCCTTCAGGTGGACCCGTAACCCTTCTCTTAAAGGTTTTCACCCAGAATTTCTGCGGCACAAACAAACTGTTTCAGGAAACAGCCGAGCGACTTACACTTGTGGTCTCAGCATCTCAAGCTGATTCTGGATGTCCTTCTGCACCCTGGGGTTAGCGGTGGCGGTAAGAGCCATCATCGGAACTGAGCGGAACTTCTTGCGGAGCATGTTCAGTCGCTTGTAGTCTTGTCGGAAGTCGTGACCCCACTGGTTTAAAAACAAAGCGTAAGTGCGACGGAGCAAGGTGCTCCGAAGTCTCTAGCCGCGAAGAGGCGCGGAGGTGTTTACCTGGCTGACACAGTGGGCCTCATCGATGACAAAACGCGCTAGGAGCTGCCGGTCGTAGAGGTTCTCCAGGGCTGCCATCAGTCGGCTGCTTGCACAGACCTGGGCACACACCCGCGGGCAGCGTCAGTCACCGACGGCCAGAGCGGAGCGTCTCCCCACCCGCTGAGAACACGGAACCACCGCGCGGTGCTGCCAAGCGAGGCCCGGCCATGCGGGCCT
>NW_010228033.1:834-3317 GCF_000690775.1 Eurypyga helias
CATGGGCTCAGCCCGCCGAGCAGTCCCCTCTGCGGAGTGTCTGGGGAACAACACCGCTGTTAGAGGCAGCACACGATTAACTACAAGGCAGTCTCTTAACAACCACAGACTGCCTTGACAGGTATCTGTCCCTGTATTCTCCTACCCCAGCAGTCTGGATTTCGACGGCCACTCGACAGCCAGTAGCCGCTAGCACTTAGTAAGACACAGTGAAAAGCATGGCCGTGAGGTTTGGGGTGGAGAACGCAGGTTGTACAGACATGCTGGATTCCTTACTGCCTGAACCCACTCCCCTCTGACAGGGCCTCACTGAATTATCTAAACTATGTTTAGCTACCTTTTCCCCCCAGAAGCCTTCTCCAAGTTCAGCGTTTCCCCTCAAACACTTCACAGACATCCTCCTGCTGCCTCCCCAATCCCACCATCCAAGTTAAATACAGACCTTCTCGGGGGTGACATAGAGAAGCTTGATTACAGGGTCTTTCTTGGACAGCTGCATGTATATTTTCGAGGCGTCAGCATCCGTTCTGTCACCGGTCAGGTATGTTGCAGCTATCTAGGAAAAAGAAAACACTGAGCCTGAGCAGGTGCGAAAGAGAACATCCTCCGACCCTGTCACAAAGCAGGTTAGAGGTACACGCGTCTGCTGCACGCAACCACGCCGCCTTCCGTGCTGCTGCCTGCAGCTCCAGACAGCACCGGGAGCCCCGCCGCGCTGCAGACAGCACAGAAGTTTTCTAGGGGTAAAACCGCAAGACTGAGCCAAACTATTCTTCTGCTCCCAATTCCAGCAGCAGTTCAACCTGAAAGTGCAGCTTCCTACTCACGCTGAATACTAACAAAGGAATTGGATCCTAAGGACAATGACGTAAGGTAGGTCAGGCCAGGAGAGCCAGTTCTGCCCGCCTGCTCTTCCTCTCGCAAGGGGCAGCTGCAACTCTGCAGAGGAAACTCCTTCCACAGCAGCACCCCCAGTTTAACCTGCTCTTGCAGCCACGGCACCCCCCGCAGCAGAAAGGGCGAAGAGCCTGGCCACAGCGTAGCGCTGCGCGACAGCCACTCGATGCCCAACAACCCTTCGAGGGCCCCGTCTAGTCAGAGCAGCAAAAACCGCACCCGAGAAGGATCTGTCTGAGCTTCAACACCCTGCACCCCAGCCCCTTCGGTCTCACCCCCCAAACCATCCATTCTTGCCCTAAAACATGTTATCCACCGTTGTCTCCCCCGTCTCTCAACCTCAGTAACACACTAAGGGTGGAAAAGGCCCTTCGCCGAGGCCAAAGCCGTTCGAAGTGGACACAGGCACCTCCTGAGCCCTTTTTCCTTCTCCCCGCGCAGGGCTTCTCCAGGGACGCTGCCCACCTGGCAACCTCCTGACCCGGGCGCTGTTAGCCCTGGCTGCCGTAGAGCCGGCCTGCCCCGCCTTCGGTGTCGGAGTCCGGCATCTGCACTTGAAACTACGCTCCCAAACCCACGCGCGCACGAGCGTCGTTCAGCAGTCAGACTGCCGGGATATTCCGGTCCGTCCAACCCGGCGCTTCCTCGACAACTTCCTGCGTCTTTTCCAGCTCCATCTAAGCTTTTTCTGCAGTTTGTTTTTTTTCTGCAGCTTTTTCTTGCAGTTTTCTGCAGAAACAGGATTTGCTGTGAAAGCTCAGAGCTGCAGTTTCACGGAATGAAGCCATTTGCCCTTACATCCAGAGTCTTCAGCTTCTGCACTTGATCTATTATCAGCGACCTCAGTGGAGAGATGACAACAGTGACCCCGGCAGAGACGCACGCTGGCAGCTGGTAGCACAAGCTTTTGCCACCTCCTGCAAAACAGAGCACACAAAGGGTCGGTAGCAAGAGGAAAGGGAGACAGCACAGGGGAGGAGCGGAAGAGGAGGGAAGACCTATGCCCTACTTCCCAGCACTGCTGGAAACAGCACACTCGTAGCAACAACTGCCACCGGTGCGAGACCTGGAGGCACCTACGGATCCCAAACACCATGGAAGGCAGGAAGTCAACCACCTCATTCAAAACACCGCAGCGCGCACACTACTCCAGGAACCCTGCAGCCACGGAATTCCAACCCCTCCCGAAGGCAGAGAGGAAAGCTTGCCACGGGCCTTGGGAGAGCAGCTCCCGGCATTTCGCTCTCCGCAGCTGCCGCTGGCGGGGGACAAGACCGGTGGGCATGAGGACGAAGCAGTCTTCGCCCAGCAGAGCGGCGTTGATGGCCTCCAGCTGATTCGTCCGGAAGAAGTGCAGACCAAACTTCTTGTGGAACACGTTCACCATTTCTTGCGAGTGGGAGAATGTCGTACCCCTGAAGCGCTCGAGCGCAGGGTCGCGAACCGGCGGCTCTAGAAAAGAAAGCGTGCTCGGGAGTCACAGCGCCGGGTTCTGCTGTCCCTCCTGCAGCCGGACACCGCTCCTGCGGCCGTCGGCCCCAGACACCCCCAAACCACCCCCTACTAGGGAAAATCACCCGCCACGG
>NW_010228033.1:3396-4053 GCF_000690775.1 Eurypyga helias
CGGCGCCCGCAACCACGGGCACGGCCCCCCCCTGCGCCCCAGAGGGACAGGGTTTGCTTCCGCCCCTTTTGGAGGGCTTGGCACAAGCGGCCGAACTGCCGCGCAGCTCTGAGTCGCTATTCGACTGCGACGCAGGAATGTCCGAGTTCCCAGTTTTAGCAGCTTCACCTCCCAGCAGCCCGCGTGGCAAACGAACGGTCAAGACGCTTGGCATGACTTAGAGGGGGGAAGAAAGCAGGTGACCTCTTTGGAAAGAGAAACCACAGGAATTCCCACAGCAGCTAAAGGCATCGTGTGATCTACGGCAAGTCACCTGGCCTCAGGCTTAAAAACAAGTACAAAACCATTTGAAGAGGGCAAGACAGCAACCCTGAGGAGCACCACTTACCCGCGTGGTCCTTGGTGGCCAGCGGGAAGCTGGACTTCGAAGCAGCAGGCTTTGATACGGCTGCAGACCCTTCAGCTCGGGACATTATCTTTGACAGCAGCGATTTGGTGGGTGGCCCTTCCCGGACGGGCTGATACAGCGGTGCAGACGGCGTTTCGGCACCCGAAATGCTCTCCAAATCGTCCCAGCCCTCGTCAAAATCATCAATATCAAACTGATCAAGGCCAAAGTCCGTATCGTTCACACCTAAACTGGTGTCTGCAGGAATG
>NW_010228033.1:4070-8328 GCF_000690775.1 Eurypyga helias
CCTTGCTCTGCCCGGCCGGGGTGGTGCTCGCAAGGGGCCTCCCCGGCACGTGCTGGATTCCACCCCCTCTCAACCCGGGGTTTTCACTCCAGCCCTTCTCGAAGGACGTCTCGGAGCGGAGGGAAGCTCCAGCTCTGCCATTCACCTTGGAGGAAGCCAGCGCTGCCACCTCCGTGCAGGCCATCTCCGCCACGCGCTGCTGCGAGGCACAAGAGGGGTCCGTGGCTGGGTGGTCTGGGGTAGAAAAACCGCCTGTGCTGAGGGTCCCAGGAGGCAGAGACAGGAGGTTCGAGGGTCTGGGCGAGTTTCTGTCAGAGCTGAAGCCCCAGCTGGGGCTGGAATGTGGATGAGGGCCCCGTTCCACACAGGCCGTCCAGTTTCTGGGAAGGGTGCTGCTCGTGCCATTTCTGTTCAGGGGGGCCGTGTCAGCCAGCAGTTTTCTCCTGGGAGGGACGGCAAGGGAAGGAAGAAGGAAAAAAGTACTGAGTCACAAGCAGTGATTTCTCAAGTTTCACAACATACATCAACCAGCTTTGTCTCTCTCCTGTCAAAGACATGAGCGTTCGGTGGTTCCCTCGTGCTCGTTGTCACTGTGCCTTGAAAACACCTCAAACAAATCCAGGGAGGAGAGTAATAGCGGAACTCAGCTGAACCAAGGAATTAGAAAACAGCTACACCTTCTCCGCAGAGGAAAAACAAAAGAATTTCTAGAGCAAGGAACTGACCCAGGCAAGGTGGAGCAAAAGACACATCCGTACAGGCACAAAGTTAAAGAAAGTAAAAGCATACTTGAACCAAATTACGTCTTTGGACTGCGACTGCAGTGTCGAGAGGCAAGAGAATAGCTTGGGTTTACCTGGACTGGTCAGAAAAAGCTCAATCCCAGCACAGTAAAATCCAAACCAGACTCCCCAGTCTCGAGCCTTTTCCTACGTCTTGTGCCGTCAGGCTGCGCCGCAGCCAACGCAGCAGCTGGAAGCGGCCACCACCCCCCGGAAAGGGGACAAGGCCGTGGACACGAGCAAATCGCTGCGGTTCGGGACAGCAAGTCTCGGTGGGGGGATGCCAAACGAAAGCCTCCGCTCACAGGAAATCCAAGCGATCCCGAGGGGGTTACATCCCATCTCCCTGTGGCTCTGGAAGCATCCAGTGCCAGTCACCTCCCAGAGACAAGGTAAGGACCGCCTCTGCCTCACGCGGAACGGGGAACTGGGCCCCTTATGCCGGCAGAACACTGGGACTGTCCGCATTTCCAGCACTTTCATGGGGTTTTTAACTTCGCCAGTCAGTAATTTTAAGCTTTTAGAAAACCCTTCAGAATCCGCCGTTCAGTGCCACGGGGACACCCGCAGGAGGGCACCGCTCCCCCCGCAGCGCGGCAGCAGCAGATACCTGAGCTCTCGCAGCTGGAGCAGTTCTTCCGCGCAGGACAGAGCCGAAAGCTCACGGAGCGGAATGGCATCCACCAGCTCGCAGATCCCCTCCGTGACGCCGCAGAGCTGCTCCTCCAGGCGCCGGCCCCCACCTGCCAGACGGAGCGTGCTTTAGCAGACAGCAAGAGCGATTTCTATTAGAACACGACAAGGTGGTGTCACACGCCCCAGAGACAGCGAATTGCAATAAATGAGCCTGAATTATTTGTCTTTAATGCATTTTTCAAAAGCCCATTCGCACAAAGCATCTGGTTCTGCCTCCTCTGACTCAGGAGTCTCTGTATTTTCCCCCCCGCTGTTTAATTACCCACCTCTCTCTCTTTTCCAAACCTCCTCACAGCTCTTTCAAGAGCCCTCGAGCTGACAAGCTTCGCTTGGCTCAAGTCACCCCCCCAAAAACAGCAGAACACATTTTATCTATGTGTACCCAGGACCATTCCAGTCTGGAAAGCAGCGTGGGAGAAGTCCCGCACGTCAGCGTTTGCCACCGCGTGACCTTCCGCTCCGCGTTGAGTTCCACTGCAAAATCACCCGGATTTGGCCCGCGAACCGCTGCTGGAGAGCGATCCCTCAGACTAAATCCTGGCCTGTGCTGCACCCGCCTAGCTCCGAGTTCCCCCGTGGTGAGGAGGGCACCTCTTGCGACGAGCCAACGGGCCCACGTGGCCACAGGCTTGCTTTAGGCCCAGGACGGAGCTCGACTAAAGGGCCTGCCAGAACAGCATCGTTCCAACGTACCCACGCTGCGCGAGGCGCTCGGAACCACGCCGCTCTAAACGGCACCGTCGAACAGGACCGCGAGCTGCAGCTGCGTCCGGAGGGTAAAGACCTGCAGCCTTAAGCCCAGGCTGTGCCACGCCTGCGCCCAGTAACACTTCGCTCCCCAAGGGAAGCTCAGGGACATTTCAGCTCAGCAGTTCCCAAAGCCGGCATCTGTGGGGATCCAAGGGAAGCACGGACACAGCTCCCGCTCACAGGGACGTGGCTTTGTGCTGGAGCTGACTTGGGGTTTCATGTGGTCGATCCGTGCGTTCAAGTGGTGGAAAGCAGGTGAGTGCGGCACCCCAGACTGGTCCTGACAGACCCACACAACATCCCCGCCCCTGCTGCCCTGTCCCCATGGGTCGCTGGTAGCTCCTGCTCCCAGAAGGCAGGGGATACACGGGAGAACAACTTGCAAACCACCCCCAAAACCTACGGCGCAGAATTCCCAGCGCCTCGCGTACCTGCATCCTCTGTGCCGTCAGCGAGGGGCTGCGCCGCGGCCACCTTCCCCGGTGCGGACTCGGTGCTGCTAGCTGAGGGTCTGCCACCAGCAGGAGGTTCTTTGAAAAGATTACTGATATTAAAATAAAAAGCCATTAAAACGCAGGTACCTCTAAGTTAAGGCATTTCCCTCAGAGAAGTTCCCCTTTCAGAACAATGACATTTAAGAGGTGTGTAAGAGTGAAACGAACTCCCGAACGCACAGTTACAGTCCAGGCGGCCGAGCGGTTCCGCTCAGCCTACGCGCCGACACGCAGGGACCTGTTTCGACCCTTTTTCCCTCCCACCGCAGACAGGAAAATAACTCTGCTGAAGCAAACGCCATACACCAAAAACCGACCCGTAGTTTCCCCACACCCCGCCAGCAGCTGTCAACAACCGACGGCCCGGCGCCAGACCCAATCAGTGCAACCCCAACTGCAGAGGCACCGGTTTCACCGCCCGCTTGGTGCTTGGAAAGTCACCCCAAAGGCAGCTTCATCAGCTGACCTCATCTTACCTAATGCCTTTTACAGACGGCGAGAAGGAAGCCAGCTCCTCCGGGGAGGGCGGGACGACATCCAAGTAGTCATCCTCGTCAAGCTCGGGGCCTGCGAACGGCTCAGCGTCGGCCCCGTCCGGTTCCGGGGGGCTGTTTTTCTCGTTGCTGTTTGGCTTCTGGGTCTCGTGGCAATTAGCGGCGGCAGCTGAAAGAGAAGCGTAGTAACACCCTGGGTAACCCTGTAAGCTCATCCAGGTATCAATGAAATACATGGGGAAACATTAATAGCCCGGTTTCGAAGCCCCTGTTTAATACAGTTTCTGACTTTTAAAGGACAAAAAAACCATTATTGCTCCCTTTTGCTCCCGCATTGAAAACAAAACCCCCCCAAACCCTCTTTTAGGCAGAAATCCTCCATCGCTTGCCTATAGCTACTTTCCCCTCTCAGAAGAGAAAAACCAGTTTTGTCCAACTTCAGGGGTTTATTTTCCTAGGGGAGATTTCACAGACAACTCCTGTCATGGTAAAGAGCAGCTTAACGAGAGGGTGGAGTCATGGAGCAGCAAGGGCCCTGCACCAGCACAGGAAAGTAACTCCATGTGTAGTGCCTCATGCTGAGACAGGGCAGTGTCATTCACCTGCTGAAAGCCCCTTCACAGAAAGAGAGGGAAAAGGAATGACATGTTAAGAAGAAAACCACAGCTCCCAAATCCCTTTGCCGTGACGGCAGCGTCACAGCACGCTGTTCGAGCTCGTTCGGCTGCGCAGCCTAAAAAAAAAATCAAAGCCAACACGAAGGGATTTCCTTCCAGCTCACTGGTACTTTCAAACAAGCTGTTACCTGGGCGAGGGGAGCCTCTTCCCCGCCATCATCCAAAATCACGCCAGCGGATAAATTCTCCCAAGGGCTCTCAGCATCAGCCTTGTTGCTGCTGCAGGGCGCGGGATCGTCCAGACAGATCACAGACTGCTGGGAGAGGGGCCGTCGGTCGCCCTCCGGAGAGGCCTCCCCCGGCTCGGCAGGGCCGTGGCCCTCGGGGGCGGGAGAGCGGGGCGGCTCAGGCAGGCGGGGGGCTGA
>NW_010228034.1:0-1139 GCF_000690775.1 Eurypyga helias
CCCCCGGGCTGCGGCAGAGCAGAGCCCGGGCAGGTGCCAACAGACGTGGGACCCCTCACACCGCACCCCTTAATCGTTTGCCAACAGGTAACCCCCTCTCTCTGTGCCACTCTGCTGTCTCCTCATCTCCCTCAAACATTTTTGCAGCCGGTTGGATGAGCTTATGACTCATGCGACCTTTCAGATAAGCCCCATAATATACCCACCTCTTAAATTAATAGTCTTTTAGGGGCTACGGGTGAGATGGGAAAGCACATGATTTACCTGATAATGGGTACTTCCACCGTCCTCATCAGTATGCGTTTGCATGTAAATACTAGTTATTTACTCCCAAAACGCAAACAGAAAATTGTGAAGGTTACCAAAACCTCAGGTGCTGAGAAATTAAGAAGTGTGGAAATGAAGTAGCCGCCTCAACCTTAAATCACCTTCTTCCTGCACGCTCATTAGGCAGGGTGTGCTGATTGCAACTCCCCGGCATCCCGCATGCTGCCCGGCTGTGGATCACCCTGGTTTATTACGCGGCTTCGTTACGGGCCCTTGGCCTCGTCTGCAGCCTCCGTTTGGAGCTCAGGCTGGAGGCTGAGGCTCTCCCATGGGCTCAGGGCCAGGTTCCACTTTTCCAGCCTTTCCACCCGGAGCTCAGTGGGCTGGGGGCAGGCAGCGCTCCCTGATGAGGGTGAGGATGGGGATTCGGGGGTTGTGGCAAGAAGCATGTACCCGAGACGAATCACGGGGCTTTTTTGTGGTGTATTTTTGGAGGAGGTGGGTCATAGGTGCCCAGCTGTTGTGTCTGGCGTTGGCAGTGGCACGTGACCGTCACAGGTCACACCTCGACGGGACACCAACGCACGGCCGCTCCCGAGCGATGGCTGGGTACCGTGGAGTCGGCTCGGGGCAGGGTGTGGGGAGAGACCGTGCTTCCTGGGGACAGCTGCCTCAACCACGGCATTACCCTCGTCCTGCCACCCCCACCGCTCCCACCGCCTGTCACCCAGCTCCCGCAGCGCGTGGGGCTGACACCAGCCCCCCGCCCGGCCCCCATCCTGCGCAGAGGCAGGCGTCCCGGAGAGGAGGGAGCAAAGAAATCTCACACCTACAGGGAAGGGGCTGCAAATCGCGGTTCGAGTAGGGGGCTT
>NW_010228034.1:1155-13858 GCF_000690775.1 Eurypyga helias
ATTTTAACATAGTGTGTGTAGGTGTGTGCAGAGTGCACATGTACCGTTTCCTAGGCTTTTAACAAAGCAAGCTCACACAGAATCAAAGTCCGTGTCAGATCATGTTGGCCCTTGTACCCCCCCCAAGCCCTGCACCCCTCTCCCCACCCATTGCATGGCGCAGCCAGTCCCACGAGGGAGCCCAGAGCCAGCCACCCCAGGGGGTTCACACAAAGATTTGCAGCCAACAAGAATCTGGGGACCTTGGCACCCCGCTCTGAAGCTCAGACCGGTGGGCAGCGTGCTGCGGGGGTCACAGCCTGGCACCCTGCCCTGGGCAGCCTGGGCTCCTCCAGCTCCAGCCCCCGTCACCCCTCGCTCTTCACTGTCCGACCCAGCATCCTCTACCCGCTCACCGACCTGGACCCTTCCGAGCTGGGCAAAGTAGAAACAAACCAAATCCAGCCCATGCTGCAAATGTTTTACAACTTGTGCAAAAAAAAAAAGCCCCAACAAGCTGTCCTTGCAGACAGAAATGTCCTAAACCAAGACCTGTTAGGCTTTGTCCTTCCAAATCCAGCGATGAAAGCTCTGCTGCATTTAAATTGGCAAAGTGACAGAGCGTAAGTAGTCAGAAATAATCCCTAGCTGGATTAAGTTTTTTCCTTGAAGGAAGAGAGACGCCGATACAAGGCGAGTTTAGGTCATTAGCAATGCAGCGAGATGCTGAGCTCCAGCCTTGCCTGGTCTTCCCTTCATTTCCCTGCTCCCGGGGGCTGCCAGGGGATAAGGACTCCAGAGCCTTTGGCACATGTGTTCATCCTTCCCCACTCCTACGAGGGGATTATTTATATCTGCACATGCTTCGGAAACGCCGGTTGCACCGCCCTGGCTCTAGCAGCACTCCAGTGGTGAGGCTGGCGTGTCCTCCCGTGACGTGCCACGCGTTCAGGGACGTTCTCCTAGGTGTGACACGCGTGAGCAATGCCGTAAGTGCCACCAGCCCAAGTGCGCGTGGCACGAGCCGGCTTTCCCGGGCTGAGCTCGTGTGGTTGCCGACCAGCTCTGCGGCTCCCCGCTGGAATTCCGGCGGTTTAGTAGCAATAAAAATAGCAGGGAAGAGAAGCAGAAATCCATCCTTATTCAGGCTCTTTGGTAGGGGAAGATGCCAAGGGGGTGCCGGGGTGGCCGTGCGTGGGCTGGCAAGCAGTGCGCAGCCTCTCGGGAGACGCAGGTGAACACGCCGCGTGCTGAAGCCCGCCCCGCCTTGCCCCCACTTCTCCTTTCGCACACACCGGCTGCACGCGCTGGCATCCCCCAGCCCAGCACATCCACGATTTTCCTCTGTATTGATACCCTGGATAGGCAAAACAACCCCAGGAAAGGGGTTGGCACAGGACAGCAAACGTCATGCCAGTGCTGCTGCCACGGGGCTGCTCTGTGCTGGTTTGGGGGGCTGGGGGCAGTTCAGCATCTCCCCCTCCCAGTTGCCCTGCCGAGACGGCCCAACACTGCGGTGGGGGGGATGAAGCCGAGGGAATCTCTTCCCCAAGGTCATGCAAAGACCATGGAGCGTGTCTGCGTGGGGTGGGGGGGGGAGGATGCTCTGAGGGGCTCTACGAAGCCACGGCACCACAGAAGTAATAGAAAAGCAAATAGCAGGAGATGAAAGGACGTTTCGCAGTCTGGGTCCAGCCGGACTGTGCCAACCCACTGCAAAAGGTTGGCACTGCTCCGACCCACCGCAATTTAATTGATTTGATTTAAATCCTTTGAAGAAGTGGATAACGAATAATGAGGCAAACAGGATTGTAATGCAAATGGAAGAGATGAAAGATGGCTTCAGGGAGACGCTCTGAAGGTCAGAGTCGAACGCGGAGCTGCTTCTGGTCACTCGTTCAAACATTAATGAGGCTGTGTTCCTCCTGATGCCTTTGATGGATGGAGGGATGGCTCCAGAGGCAAACGCTGGGCTGATTTCTGGCCTTTATTCTCCCCGCTCCAAGCGGATCATCCCCTCGCAGCGGGGGGAGGGATTTTACCTGGCGGGCTGTAGGGACGCGGGTGTTTGCTGCCCGTGCTACGCTGGGTAAGCAGACTTCTTAATCGGGTTTTTCCAGATACTCCGGTGGAGACTCTACCTTCAGAATTAATTAACTTCACTATCAAAAGCTGAGTCATTTGTCACAATGGTTTTGTCATTAGGTCCCATAATTAAGGAAAGTGTCACAAAACCAAATGTTTCACTTATGCAAGTCAGGACAACTGGAGCTCGGAAGCATTTCCGACACGCTGGGAAGGGGCGTGTCAGCGAAGCTGCGGAGGGGCTCCACCGGCCACCCCGAAACCCTGCGCCGGGTCCAGGGGAGACCTCCCAGGCATGGCCCACAGACCACCCCGTGGTCCGACAGCCTGAGCAGGGGCACAGGCTCTCCAGCCCAGAGGAGAGATGCTGGGGGTACGTGGGCAGTGCTGGGGCTGGTCGAGCCTTGCAGTTTTCCCACCCTCCACACAAACTGGGGTGGTCCCCGGTGACACCAGCCACACCAAGTGGGAGAGATGAGGACGTCTGCTTGCTGAAGCCTCAGCTGAAGTCCCCAGAGGGAGAAGGGAATGCCCTTCCTAATGTGCTCACCAGCTTTCCCAAGGGCACTTCCTAAAAAAGCAAAATTCCTCGATGGAGGATGCCGTGTGAGCGAGCAGGAAGCTGCGTCACAGCGTGCTCGGCCAGGAAACCCTTCACAACCTCAAGAGCCCGTGTGGACACTGGGGGATTCGCAGAGCCCCAACCCCACACCCCCCAAAGCCTGCTGCTCCCCTGCCCCTGCTGCTGTGGGGCAAAGTACCTGCCGAGGGTCTGCACAGCACCCGACCCCCCGGCGCAGCCAGCTCACCCCCCGCAGCCCTACCTGCTACAGGACTGGCAACCAGTGCTCACAGGGTGGTGGGAAGAGCTTCTGCAATAGTGTTAATTAACCCATCTTAATTAGCAATTAACTGAAGACACAGTCCCCATGGTCTCTATGTATCTTTAAGTGCAGCCACAGCTGTGGGTCTCCAGCTGGGGACCTGCATCCAGGCAGGCTCCCGCTTACGCTCTCCACCCGTACAGATACGCATCCTTCTTACAGAAAAGCTGCAGCATCTCGGCGTTTGCTGCTCTAACGGGGCTCAGAGGGGCCCCTCCGGCTGACCCCGCAGGCAGCCAACCCATTCCCAACCATCCCCAGCCCCCGGCTCTCCCTCTGCACCTCACCGGAGCCTCGCGGGCAAAGGAAGTCAAGCTCTCAGGGTTTCTTTAAAATTATATATTTTATTTTTTTTTCATACATGCAGCAAATAGAATAAAGAGTATATGCCCATCTAAAAGGAGGTCTTCATGAGAATCTTTTGACAACACACAGCGGGTAGTCTAGGATGTAGAAAAGTCATCAAATACTTGCAGGTGAAATCAAATTCACAAACACAAACTGTTCAACGATAAACATTTTCTTTTTTTTTTTTTTTCTTTTCCTTGTTTTAATTGCCACTTTGAACGTGATCAGAAATAAACAGCTCGGGTGACACTCCCGTGCATGGAGCAAGCCGCTTGTTGCTTCTGCTGCTGTTGCAGGCTCAGTGGCTCACCTGCTTCTGCAAAAGCAGAGAAGCTGCAGCACTTGGTAGCACGAGCTACTTCCACGCCCCCGATGGAAGTTCCACCTTTGGAACAGCTGGATGCCTCCACTCTGCGCTAGAAACACCCCCCAGTGCTCCACCTGACTTTGGGATTGAGTATCATCACGGCGCCTGCTGCCCAGAGCGCTCGCTCACCTCCCCACCTCCGAGGCACCCTACATGGGTTGGCCACGATGCCAACTTGGTTTATTAACAGGATTAAACGGACCGAAAACTCTCTTGGTGATGGCTCTTACCGAGGATGCTCGGCTGTCCGGCCAGGGCAGACAAGAGCAGCAGCAGGATTGCCGTGAGCAAATGGCAGGGCACTGGGGCAGCGCCCCAGCACGCACTGGCAGGAGAGCAGCTACGTTTGCCCCGTGCAGCAGCACTGATGGGTCAGGACTGCCTGTACCCCCAACAGCCGTTGGCGACTGCAGGCGGGGCGGATCAGGGTTTCCAATCCCCCCTCGCCTGCTCCTCAGCAGCACCCGAACTGCCAGGACCTCAGGCAGAGCCCACACCGCCAGCCCTGGTCCTGCCCCTTACTCCAGGCAGGTCTCTCCTCCATCCCCTTCGCTCTCCCGCTGTCCCCGTGTGCCATGCAAGCTCTCCGGCAGCGCTTCGCCACTGCGGGCACCCGGCACCGCTCCCCAGCTCCAGCTGGGCTGCACGTCACGCCGGGAATGAAGAAGCAGGCACGGCCCTCTCGACTTCTCTTTGGCTGAATGTCCGAGTCAAAGACTAGGGCACATCCAGGGAGCAGCAGAATTCGCAGCCCTCACAACCCCGCGGACAGGAATGGGAATCTGCCCCTGCACGGAGGTATCCTGGCGTATTTCCAAATGCCAGCACTGGGAAAGAAATCCTTCGCCAGTGGGTAAAGCACAAGCAGTTATTTCTTCGCCCCCAGGAGCCCCAGGCCCCTTGCCCCGTGCCTTCTTCCTGCAGTGCGTGGTCTCGGTGGCAAAGCCCACGCTGCTGCTCATCCCGGCTGGGAGCAGGAGCCGTGCAGGTTCTGGTGCCTGGAGACGACCAGCAGCACAGGGGCCAACGCAGCCCCTGGGCAGGGGTGTCTAATGCACCCTGCCCCCTGGGGAACCACGTCAGGAGCCTGAACTCCACTTACCTGCAGCATTCAGGTGTAATCCAGCCTGGGAGAGAGTCAGGACTTGGCACCCTTCACGAGGGGTGGCTGTCCTGCCTCCTCGGTCCCTCCTCTGCTCTCCCCTGGGGAGGTGCGGTGCTCTGGCTCCCACCCTGGCACTGCTGGACCCCAGTGCCAGTCCCACCGCCGCACGGGACCCTGAAGTGCAGGCAAGCGGTCAGGGTGCACCCCACCAGCCTTGGGGGGTTCTCTCCCCTGTAGCTGGAGGCTGAGATGCCTCCTCCGCCTCCCCGAGCACCCTTGTCCTGCCTCACCCGCTGCTGACTCCCACTGTCCCCTTGTCCCCCACTGCACTGCGCTCAGGGATCGTTGCACCGGGCTTTGTCCGTGCACTGGGGCACCCAGGGACTAAGGGGCTCTCCTGAAGCCTCTCAGCTCTGAAGCACTGCCTTCCCTATCCTCCAGTGAAGATTAAATCATCAAATTACAGCCAGCAGTGAGTCAACCACTGTCACTCTGCCCTTCCTTGGAAGAGTTTGTATAAATCTCAACGTCTGTGCAGGGACGGGCCTATCCCGTTTTGCATTTCTCCACGGAAGAAACAGGTCATCTGGAAATAAACCTTGAAATTAGAGTTTGGCAAGCAGCAGAATGGACAACGTCAGAAACGCTCAAGGTATGAGGACGTAGCCTTTGCTAAGCTCTCCCTGGAGTGGGGCTCTTAACCCTGCACATCCCAAACCTGCCCAGTGGCACGGCTGGTCCAGCACTGCGCCCCATCCGAGGCTGCCCGGCTCGCTGGGTGGGTCAGCAAGGCTTGCTCCATGCAGAAGTGTCACCCCAACATGTACACACAAGTCCCAAACAGAAAAGACGTTCCCCCCACCCCCCAGCCCCTGCGTCCAGCCGTGGCCCCGGGGTGCCACGGGAGACCTTGCAGCAGCATCCTGGACAGAACCCCGGGAGCGACACGGCATGAAAAACACCCACCACTGAAGTAATACTAATTCTGCAGCAAGGATGGAAAGTCACAGTCACATACATGCTCTGAACATCAGCTGTGGTCTGCAGAGGATGGCGAGACGTCTCCTGAAACGCGCCGGAGCTACGAGAACCCTCACCAGAAACAGCCCACGCTCAAGGCTTCCCCGGGCTTCAGCTGATGCAGAGCGTCTCGTAAACCCTCTCGGCCATCTGGCACAATTTGCAGTTTTTCTGGGTTTGGTTTTGTTTCCTCCAGCCCAGGTCAGTACCTGAGACCACGGGCTCAGGGCTCACCCCCCAAAACATACAGGGCTCTGCCTGCCCGCAGCGCAGGAACGGGACGAGGACACCCAGCTGCCCGCTCCCTGGCAGGGGGATGTCAGCTTTGGCTTCTAGCAGCCTTTTTTTTTTTAAGGAATCATTAAAAGAAGAAAAAAATTTCAAAAGGTAGAGATTGATGTTTATAAAAGATCTACAAACCAGAATTTCCTTTATCGGATTCCTCGTGATTCATAAAATTCCACCCCCATTTCCCCTATCGGCATGGAGTGATGTGTATTTACATTAGATCTGGTAGCGGCTCAGAAAATATACATATGGGGCCTTTTTTTCCTGCAAACCAACCGATCTGGTGTGTAATCAGAGAGGGCTAATGGCCAGTGACAAAGGATGCTCAGCACCCAGGGCTCACCCCGCTGTGAGCGAGAGTGGCCACCCGGCCACCCCCAGACAGCCCCTGCCTGCCCCCGCCCTCCCGCGCGTCACGGCTCTGCCTGACAAACAGCCGCTGGAGTTGTCTGATTCTGAATTTTTGAAATGATGCAGAAGGTCCTGGATTACTGAATAAAGCCCCCAGGAATTTTGGCTGCCATCAGGTAAACCAAGATGCCCGTAAAATTCATGGGGTTGGAGCCTGTAAGGTAATAGCAGGGGGTGTAAAGTAGAAAAGTTACCGTTAGAAATAGCCCTCTGCCTGACAAACAGCCGCTGGAGTTGTCTGATTCTGAATTTTTGAAATGATGCAGAAGGTCCTGGATTACTGAATAAAGCCCCCAGGAATTTTGGCTGCCATCAGGTAAACCAAGATGCCCGTAAAATTCATGGGGTTGGAGCCTGTAAGGTAATAGCAGGGGGTGTAAAGTAGAAAAGTTACCGTTAGAAATAGCCCTCAGTACAGCCCTTTTGCAGCGGGCGTGTTCTCAGTTGGTAAATTGTAAACCACGAATATAAATGTGTTTTGGTGGAGTATTAATATCCTTTACAGAGCTGTTAAATTTCGACAGTGTCTGTGAAAAAACAGGAGTCAAGATTTATGAGAGCGCTGACAGAGCGTATCAAAACTGCAAACTGTCCCAGATGTTTTTAAAAAAAAAAAATCCCACCTTTCACTTAGAAAAAGATTTGCTCTGATTTACAAGATCCGGCATGGAATTTGCTTGGAGTCTTAATGCCTGAGTGTAGGAAAGGCCGTGCGGCGAGGCGCAGGCTGGCGGGAGCAAGGGAGGAAGACGGCTTCGGTGAGCCAGGCTGACGGTATATACAGCGCCTTTAAAAATATACGTCTGTAAGCAGACTTTTCCACACTGACCAAATGAACCCATGTCTTGAACAAAAGGCTCCTCTAAGACAAGCTCACAGTCATCGCAAGCTTCAGCACAACGGTTTAAGATATCAACCATGCTTAGCATTCAACAGAAACGGTTTGTGGGGAGCTAGGGTCACTGGAATCTCAGCATCCCGTTTCAAAAATTACAGAGACTGTAGCAATTTGGTGTATTTCTGTTTAAAAACTCTATTAGTCACCACCAACTATAGTTCCTAGAAGTATTACTGACTGTTAACTCGAACCCCAAACATCTCCAGCGAGGGAAACCAAGCTAGCGAGTGACACAGACATAGAAAGGCCTCCTAAAACAAGCGGTCGGCGTGTTTCGCATGAGGGGATGTATGTCTGCACTGCTAATCCCGGAAGACTAGTGTCGGTATGTACAAGGCGATCTGGAGTTGGGACTGCGAGGAGAGGGAGGGCGGCAGCGCCGCGACTACACGTTAATGACAAACTCGGGGTTAGTGTAGGAGAATCCAGCAAACTCGTTCTGGTCCAAGTTCATGATGAAGAGTTTGTCCGTGGGTGTGAGCTCCACCGGCTGCCGGGTGAACTCTTTGTCGAAGTTGGAAGTGTCGCGTTTGTCCTTCTGTTAAACGGAAAGCACAGAGTTAAAGGCGGTAAAGGGGGAGCGCGAGCGAGCAGCGGCAGCACCCAAGGGTGCGGGGCCGGGAGAGCTCCGCCGTCCCCCCGGGGAGCTGTGGTGTCCCTGGGCTTCGCTCCCAGCACTCGGGATCTCCGCACCGGTTTCCGAAGCCACCGAGGAACACGCTCCGACAGGCAGCGGCAGCCCTGTAAAATAGAAGCAACCCCACGCCGGGGGCAGGAATGGAAAACCACATTTAACACACTCGAACACACAAGAGAGAGTGAAGGGACGCGGTGAGAGCACGGGATGTCGTGGAGGGCTGCGGTGCTCCCACGCCGAGCATCCCTCCCCTCCTGGCCGCTGCGAGAGAGAGCAACGGCGCAGTTTCTCAGCACGCAAAGCCGTCACCGCAAACGCAGCGTCAACGACACGCGGGAGGAAGGAGCCTGGGGAAGCAACACACCTCGAAATGGAAGCGAAGAGTCAATACGACTTCAAAGTTTGCACAGACTAATCTGCTGTAAGAGCGCCTTTTGCTTTAAGCTTGACTTCTTTTTAATTAACGCTATGATATGGTATTGACCAACACAGCGTTTCATCGGTTTGAGGATGTGACAGCTCCAGGGCTCTCTACAGAAAACACGCAGTAGTTCAAAACCTGAAAGAAAGAAAAACCCACAAACGCAACCTCTTATCAGTTTCCCAAGAACAACTTTTCAGCTATACTCAAGGCAAAAAAGAATGAAAAATAATGTCGTCATCTCGGTCAGCGCCGTGACCTGCTGTCGGCCCCGCAGAGCCCACCGGTCGGGAATGCTGGACCATAAATGGGGGCGCGTCAGAGCTCGCCCAGTTAAGGTACGTTCTGGCTGCAGGAGGTTACGGTGCCTTGGCGGAACGGGAAACCGGAGCACCCAGGATACAGCGTAAGCACCCAGGATCCTTCACCAGTGAAGAGGGATGCCCCGCTCCCTCGGCTGGGAACCTGCACTGCTTCGTCTCGCCCATGGAGCGAGGAGGGAGAGATGACTTTCCCCATCCCGCCACTGTGGCATCCCCGGCTGTGGCTGCGCACAGGACGGGACAGCACTGGGATGCTGCCCGGGGGCACGGGCGGGTGGGAGAAGCGCAGCACCGCCGGGGCCCGACAAGCCTCACCGCGCTCTTCACCGCCTGCTTGGGTTTAACTGGCAGGGACAGCCCCCGGTGCCCTGACTCCGTGCTGGAGGTGACCTTCCCCCGGCCTGACACTGGCAGGACCCTGTCACAAATTTGGCGTCCTGCAGAAACCTGCAAAACGGTCTTTTCTGGAGGTTTTCCCAGACTCTGCCATTGACCTGAGGTCCCCGCAGCGCCGGGAGCTTGCCTGCGCTCTGCTACAATGGGAGGTTTCCAGCTCTGACTTGTCACTTGGGCCCTGAGGGGGGACAGCGGGGGCCCCAACACCCTCCTGCCTGTGCTCCATCACTGGCTGGGCACTGGACGGACCACGCTGGGTGCTCTGTGCCCACCGCGCTCCCTCCCACCGCGGCCATCCTCCCCGCTGCTCTCTGACGACGCACCCGGCGGGCCATACGCTGGGTCCTCACTGCAGCATCTCCCGTCCCGCCGGCTGCTGGTGTCCAGGGATGTTGGGGCAGAGCCATCGGCATCTTCCAAGCAGGAGCATGGTCAGAATACGGCCGAGAGCCAGGACCTCTCTGCTCTCCTCTCGCCAGCCCAGCCAGGCCAGGAGCACAACTGCAGCTGGATCGAGCCCCTGGAGAGGAGCCCCAAGGCCAGCAGTGGCCCAGGACCTCCATGGCTGTTTGGAGACTCCCCTCGCCGCAGGAGGCATCCCGCTGGGACAGCTTCAGCCTTGGGGAGGGAGACCAGAGGGAAAAGAGTGCCAAGGACAGCTGAGAGGAGACGAGGTGCGAAGATAAATGGGGCTGGAACTGAAGAAAGAGAGAAAGGCCAGGAAAAGAGCAAGGATGTGGTGTGCCATCAAGGAAGCGAGGCTTGGAATGCGCAGCCGTGCCCAGGGCACCGGAGTCCCAACGAGCCGGTGCCTGCAGCTCCCAGCCTGTCCCCAAGCAGGAGCTGGTCTTTGCCTTCGCTTTCAGACAGGTGACACTCGGGAGCCAGCACAGTCCCTGCCGGACTCCCCTCCCTCACGCAGAGAAGGAAGAGGAGGTAGATTTGGAGGCACAGAGCAGGAGCGGGGAAGGGCAGACGGGGTGAAGGAGCTGACTTCAGGTGCAGAGTTCAGTCAAGCAAAGGGTGAAGCGGTTGAAATGCAAGTGTGAGCCCACCTTGATGGCAGGCAGTGTCCTCCCGGAATAAGAGGGGCTGGCGTGGAGCTGCAGAAGAGCAGAGGCACTGCCCTGCGCCGTTTCGAAGCGGTTGCACAGAGGTTCTTCTCTTGCAGCCCCTTCAGGTGCAGATGGAAGGCGCTGACGCTGGCTCCAGGCTCCTGCCCTGCTCTCGGCGCGATGCTGAGCCGATCAAAGGGTTCCTGAAGGCCACATCCACCCCAACCAAAAGTGTGCCAAGACAACATCATCCTACTGAGCCAGGAGCTTCTCCCAAGCAAAATGCAAGGGGGAATGAAACGTCCACATTTGCTGCCAGTGCAAATTGCCACTGCAGTCCCCAGCCCATCAGTGTGGCCTCTGCTGATGGTACCAGAGAGGACGAGTGCTCAGCCAGGGAGCCCTCAGGTGAGCAAAAACCTCCTGCTGCTTTTTGGCAGCAGAAAGCCCTGGCAAAGGCTGTGATGTGCCTGAGAGGGGGCTCAGAGCAGCCCATCTCCCCCTGCACAGTACCCTCTGGCAGCTTCCCACCCCAGGAAAGCTCGTCAGGAAAGCCCAGCACCGTGAGGGCCCAGCCAGGTGCACAGCAAAGTGGGGCGCACTGATTTCTTACCTTGAATTTTGTCTGAAATCGGTGGCAATTTGGCCTCTGTCAAGGATGATGAATAGCCTGGGAGCAGGCAGGGAACGGCTACGTGGATCTGGTAAACAGAGAGAGGGGAAGGCAGGGGAAATTCAAGGCTGAAAATGCCTCCAGGAAGGGGCGAATTGACTCTGGGAGGTGATGAGGAGCATGGGGGTGACGGCGTGGCACAGGCACGCAGGGTCCCGCATGCCTGGCCCAGAACAGCATTTGTGCCTGGACCACAGGGCGGGAACCCTGACCACCGCCACCTCCAAGCCCCTTCCCTGCGGCAGAGCTGCGGGGCTGGAGGATCCTGGGGAACAGCTGCCGCCGGTGCCATCGGTGCTGCCGTTCGGTGCCTTTCGAGCAATCCTGCAGAGTTCGGAACCGCAGCGATCCGGCAGAAACGGATTTCCAAAGGCAGAAGGGAAATTCTGCACACGCTCGGGAGGAGGGAGGTTAACAGAACCTGTAAATCCCTCTTTAGCTGAAGCTGCCGATCGCTCTGAACAACCGCTCCTCTGAGAGCGCGGGGCAGGGTGAGTCACCGACACAGCGATGCCGACAGCCTCGCCTCTGCAGTCTCCAGAAATCCGAAGCGCATACCGCAGTCGTCTCAATCCATGGGATTTAAAGAGCTCTGCTCGCCTGGGTTTGACACCCCAAACCATCCTTCCTCCGAGGGACACCGGGGAGAATCTCCTTTCCCTCTCCATGGCGGAGTGGCACAAGCTGGCGCAGGGGACACGCAGGAATTTGCTCTCTGGTTGGAAGGTGCTCCCAGTATGTCACACCTCGGTCTGGGGACAGAGGATGAGCCATGGCTCTGGCGGCGGCGCGGGAGGCTGCGTTGCGATGTGGCTGCTTCCTGCACCCCTTGGGCAGCTCTGGGGACCCACCGTGCCCAGGAGTCAGCGCCCCCGGGGCAGCCAGGGCAGCTTCCGGCCAGTGGTGATGCCTCCTGACATCTCTGAGCCCAGAACTGTGGAAATTCGTTACAGCCAAACACATGCAGGTTTCTTTGACATTATCTCTCACTTTTTATTTTATAATCAGTATTGGAAAAAAAATAAAATTGGCACATGACAACTTAAAGCAGATTGATACAGTGACAGCCCAGGAACATCCGCAGAACAGCATAAAAGGAAGCTGCGTGATTGTTATTGTTCCAAGAGAAATTCATTCATCCTTCCTGAAACTTTCTCTTTGATGCCAGAAACAAAACTTGGGCCATTTAAATATCCAGCAGCGTTTTTTAAAAGTAGGACTATTAGTGGAAACAAGGTTCTTTACAAGCTTCATCTCAGAATTCACAATACTGTTTAGAGTTAAATAGCATCCCGTTTGTGTTAACTCCATTTTTTGGACACATTTAAAGCGCAGGTAACAAACTCCATCAATTGCTTTGGCGTTTGGCTAAAAGAAGCAGTTTTGCTACGAGAACCGATGTTGCGTGGTATTTACTAGGGCGACCATGGGTTCGAAAGCACCTGCAATGGCTCTTTCAGGTTCCCCGTTTACAACTGGATTCCATTCTGTTTGGTTTAAAAAAACGCTACATAGAAACTGCACAATCAGGAGAAATCTTGGCAGACCCCAGACCTGGCTTCCCCAATAATTTATCAGCGCTGCGGAAGACCCGGCACACAGAACTGTGCCCGCCCCAGGTCACGGTCGTACGTGGCTGCGGCAGGAAGGGGTCCTGCGGTGGGTTTCAGCAAACAGCAGGAACGAACCGCAAAAACAGCCAGAATTGGCATTTCAGCTCCCTGGAGCAACACGCTTCGTTAAAAACACGACCGGCCACTAAGGCTACGAGGGCCAAATATTAAATTTTCATGATTACATTAAAAACCTAGAA
>NW_010228034.1:13870-42747 GCF_000690775.1 Eurypyga helias
AAAGCACACGCTGAAGAGATTTCTCCTGATTGCCATGGCCCACGCCTCTCCCTCTCACCTGTTAGCCAAGGAACCGTTCCATTTTCTACAAGTAAGGTGTCAGAAAAGCACGTTTGCAGCGCTTACCGCACATCGCCCACCCCTCAGGCACTCCCCAGACCATGCCAGGACACTTCTGGCTTTGAAATAGGGTCACTCTAGTAGCAGTACTAAAGAAAAACCATGAATGCAAATTTTGCAATGGAAAATGTCACCACAACAGCGCTTGGGACTGGACGATAGAAATGCAGGAATGAGATCTACACAGCTGCTTAGCTCTTGGCTTCGGGTTTAAAAAACTCAAAGTTAACAAAGGAAAATCCTTCGAATTCTGACTGGTCAATGTTCCTGATGACTTCCTGGTCAGGAGGTGTTAAGACGGGTGGATGGCGAGTGAAAAACCGGTCGAAGTTTTCAGCACTGCGTCCGCACTATGAGGGGAAGAAAAGAACGGATGGTGGGTGGAGAAAGCAGCGTGCGGGATGCGGCCGCCCGCCCAGCCTCGCCGCGCGCGTGGCGGGGCAGCCGTGGCAGAAAGGAAAAAGGTGCAAAAGTAGGTTATGAGGTTTGTTAGTCGCAAGGCGATGTGATCCCATGGCGCGGCCGGAGACCGGCAAAACCCTCCGGCTGTGCCCTGGCAAGGAATTGCAGGAGAGGAATGAGATGGGAGCGCAATTACTTGCTGTTGCTCCCTGCCCACACGCAGCACTGTACCTTCTCGCCGGCTACGCCACGCACGGGGCAGCTTCTTCCCAAAGACCCCTGCGGCTCTACCCACTCGGCCATCCCTCCTTCCCTGGGAGCAGGAGGTTTTCCTCATGCCTGGACTGCTTAGAGGCTTCTCCTCGCTCCCGCTCAAGGCTTTCCGCCTTCTGCAGAGGTCTTGTAAACTGGCCGAATGCTTAATGCAGGCAGTTGTGTCTGGGAATTTCCAGGGCTGCTCTGTCCCTTCTCAACCTGCCCGTCAGACCCCGATGCCCCACACCAGTGCTTGGGGTGTCGCTGAGCCATGGCAGGAGGGAGCTGGGGCACCGGCGTGCTCCTGGCCACCAGCTTTCTGCTGTGTGGCAGCCGGGCTCTCGGCACGGCATCCCCAGAGCTCCCCACTGCCACTGCACAAGGCTGGCTATCTCCAAAAACCCTGCTCACAGCCACATTTTCCTCTTTTGCCCCTGAAGGCAGCTAACGACAACCCTACTTCAGGCAGGACAGGGGTCCACGAGCTCTGGTGAGCTCCCTGCAGCCAGCAAAGCCAGACGAGAGAAGAAACCCAAAGCTCTGGAGCCCGGGCACCCATCGCCCTTGGCTGGCACAGCACTGTGGGGCAGGAAAACACAGGGCCCAGAGAACACCAGACCCTCACTGGGGTCCCTCTGCACCCATCGCTCCCCGGTTGCGGTGGCACAGGAGCCCTGGGCAGCAGCTGAGGATTTGGCCGGCCGCGCTGCTCTGCAGCGAAACTGGGGGGTCGGGAGCAGGGCGACATGCCAAAATCCTTATTTAATTTTCTCAGCCATCAAAACAAGGGTCCTGTAACTTCCCGTGCTCCAAGTCATGATTTAATACAATAATAGCAGCAATAGCGCGTAACAGGTGGATGCCGGGTCACTGCAGCGGCTCCAAATGGTGCTCAATTACCACCGATCACCGTGTCACGTCCCTGCAACTGCGTGCAACGACTTCGCCCTAATGGCTGGGGGATTATCGCCGCCACACAGCCCACGCTCTCCTGGCCCTGCTTTCTCCGGCGAGATGCAGCAGCCAGCAGCTCTTGGTCCCTCCGTTCTCCCATTCCCCCATGGAGAACATACGCTTCAAGTGCTGGGACAATTTTCCTGGCACTTAACTTTCATTTACTAAGGAAACAGATTTACATTTTTAATAAACGTCAGACTAAATATAATAAAATATTTAAGACAAATACATGGAAACGTCAGCATTTCTCAGCTCCCTCCTCTGCCACAGAGGTTTCAGGGAAGGCAACGTGAGCATCCATCAGCCTCCAACTGCACGTTCCTTTGGCAGCTCTTACATGTTCTTACAGTGCCAAGTGAGACACTTATTGTCCCCAGGGCTCTAAAACAAGTTCAGTGGGAACCATCTGAGTGGATTTAACGCCAGCTACAGCCACCTGAACGCCTGCCCTCCAGCCTCTGAGCCCATCCTTCCACACCGTTGTACCTCTCACGGTTTCTAAGGCCATGTCTTAACCTACAGCCTATTTCTAGCCTGGACTTGTCAAGCTGCTGCTCCCAAATGCACCTCCTGTCCCTGTCCATGAGCTCAGCACGGTTTCTCACTCAGCACTCAAACTCACTGGGGTGGCACTTTATCCCTCCTGCATCTCTTCCGGGCTGTGCTGGTGACACGCGCTGCAGCATCAGCCCAGGGCAACACCGCTCCAGCCTCTGGCCACAGCTGAGCCCAGGCACGAGCAGATGCTGCTCTTGTCATAGGTTACAATGTGGTTTGCTCTTTCTCAAGTATTTTGATGCAAAAGTGAGTTGGGGCCACCCAGGGGAGGCGTTAGGCAAAAAAAAAAAAAAAATCCAAAGACAAACAACATCCCCCCAAACCAACCAAGCAAACACAGTGCAAGCCAGTTCACCAGGAGGGTACCGGAGGTGAGAGCTTCCCAGAATGAGCCCGAGAAGCCTTTTCCTACAGCCTACGAAGCAATCAGAGCATTGCACTGCTGGGGGGAACCTGCCCCAGGCGCCCTTGGCCAAGGTCCCAGTACGATGCCACCCGCAGCGTGGCTCTCCACGAACAGCTTTTTGGAAATGCCAAATGGAAAATGACCTCTCCAAAGAAAAGGGTAAGGGTCCCTGCACCAGGAACCGTAGAGCCCAGGACAAATCACCAACAAAAGCCCAGGAAGCAGATGGAGAATGAGGACACAGGCACAGCGAGCAGACTGCCAGGCACAGGGCTCCTTAGCTGCTCTTCATAAAAGCCCAGCTCCTCGTACCTTGCCACTCCCTGACTGCTGTACGGACCCCATCCCTAGGCAATGCTCCGCATCTCTTCTTCGCTCCGAACACCTCGTTCCCGAGAGCAGCAGGCGGGTGCCAACTAACGGGGCTGTGCCCATCCCCTGGGCAGGCAAACAGGGACCTCCTGCTTACCATCCCCTCTCGGTCACGCTGGCTGTACCTGCGCTCCCCTGTGCAGCTCCTGCCACCGTCGAGGCCGGGAGAAGTTGGAAAGCAGCAGCCCAGCTGTGCCTGGGGACAGAGGCTGGGGCAGCCAAGACCCAGACCCTGGACCCGGCACCGTATCACCAGTGGGCTCTGATGCTGACACCCATCTCCAGCGCAGCTGGACAGCAGAAACGAATGGCGAGGTTATCTCCTGATGAGCTGACAATTCCCACCTTAAGGAATTTCCACAAGAGCTGTCAGGGCTCGAGTTTGTTTGGGAAGAGCTGGTCGCTGCTCCAGACCGTGAAATCAAGTAGAGCTTTAGAGTCTTGCAAAGCATGTTTTAGCTGTTTGACAAGTCAGCAACGGTCCTGAAAGCCATTGTATTAACATCAAAATAGAAACTAAATTCCCAAAATTGAAGGTGCCAGTTCCACAAAGCCTGGAAGTCACGAACAAAGAGACAGGGGCTTTTTGAGGCCACATTGTCACTAGTCTTCCCCCTCGGCGCCGGGATAAAACAAACCGTGAGCAAGCTTACTGGGCAAGGCTGCAGTGCTCAAGGTTATCCGAGCAGTAGCACAGGACGTAGCAGGGTTTACCTGCTAATAAGCTGCTTGCCCGCAGATTCTATCAACTCCCAATATACTGTGAAAGCTTTACAGTGCTTTGAAAACATAGCTGTCACTGCCTATTAGCTGCGTGAGACCTTGGTGGAGACACACAGGGCAGTTCACGTGGAATGTCTGACAGCACCACCCTTCTTTGGGCTGTAAAGAAATGTGCTGTCTTCAAAAAAAAAAACACCAAAGGAGCAACCCCATCATAAAGATTTAAAAACTAATCCCTATGAAATGCTTCCAGCTATTGAAATAGAAAGCACAAATATATTTTTAATACGTATATTGGCAAGCAATAACTCACTACAGTGCAATAAGGCAAGAGTGTGTGGATGGAAAATCTTAAAAGTTGCATTTATCCGTAGTATTTCATGCCCAGCTTTGTGAATTTTGCAGACTTGCTGTTGAGATGCATAACAACTTGGCCTGCTCAGCAAACCAAAGAGCACACAGTCCTCTTTGGGACCTTTCACGTGGCTAAAATAAACACTCCTAAGGCTGGAAATTGTCTTTGGGTTTACAGAAGCCAGATTCAAGCCCAGACCCAAGGTCTAAAGGCCGTGAGCACAGACCTGTGCTGTCGGGCAGGCTACGTCCCAGCCACCCCCATGATGCCACGACCCAGCCATCTCCATGACGCCACATCCCAGCCATCCCCATGATGCCACGACCCAGCCATCTCCATGACGCCACATCCCAGCCATCCCCATGATGCCACGACCCAGCCATCTCCATGACGCCACATCCCAGCCATCCCCATGATGCCACGACCCAGCCATCTCCATGACGCCACATCCCAGCCATCCCCATGATGCCACGTTCCAGCCATCCCCATGATGCCACGACCCAGCCATCCTCATGACGCCACGTCCCAGCCATTCCCATGACGCCACAGCTCGTGGGAACGTGGCAGGTTTCATTCCAGAGGCCCAACACTGCTGGTGTTTCACCCCCCGGGTCTGGCCCACGTGTGTGGTAAGAGAGCGCAGGAGGGATCCTGCCGCTCCGGATGGCAAACAATCGCTATCTGCAGGAGCGCCGTCCTTGAAGCTCCCGAAATTAAGTTCCTCTTTAAGGGACGGGAGACACACTGTATGAACATGTACATTTATCTAAAGCCACGTTGTGAAAAATCTGCCTCATTTCCGTACTATATTAATGTACAGGCATCACTCCGCCCTGAATGGAGAAAGGGGGAGGGTGGGGGTTTAGCTTACATAAATCCCCAGCGTGTCCCGTCTAATATTTATAGTCAGCGCAGAAGGACCTTTTTTTTCAAGCTGCAGAAATAAAACTGTCAGCTTAGAAGATAGCCTTTTTATTTTATCAGTTTCCAGCTTCATTTCAAATAGAGACAAAAGGCATAATAAAATATTTTCCACTGACCCCCGAGATGCAATCAAAGATCATAAAAAGCCGAGGACGGCTGTTCTCCCGCTGCGATGAAGCCTTTACTCCCTGCTCCGAGGAGAGGCTGTGGGCTGAGCACGCCCTCCATTTCCCAGTTTTTTGGCCCAAACCAGTGGTACAGCCCCAATCCCGCTGCCTTACAGACATCTCTTGGGCAAGTCTGACCTTCCTGGTGCTGCTCCGGGTTAGAAACCTGGCTCCTTGCCACCCCAGGGAGGACCAGGGCTCTCGGACACGGCTGGCAACGGATGCATCATGTTTGGGGGAATTCGGGTCACAGCATGAACCTGGGGCCATGCCAGAGACCCTTTTGTGCTGGGCAGAGGGAACGATGGTGCGTTTCATTCAGAAGTGTCTGGCTATGATCCCAGACACCAGCTCAGGATGCTCCAGCATCAGCTCACCCTTGCTCCAGGCTGTCAGTTCATCCGCTCCGTCATTAGCTCATCCTTGCTCCAGGCAAAAGCTGGGAGCATCCATGGCGAGGGTTTTCTGATGCAGGACCCTGGCTTCCATCCCTCCCCTATGAGCAAAGCCAAGTTTCTGCCCAATATACTGAAAATATTGGCTCAATAATCAGAGGGGAATCGCAGAGAAAGCCTTTCCAGGACCCTGAGGCTAGCAGAGCAGGTCATGCCTCAATTACGAGGAGATGTTTAACCTTAACGCATTCGGCCGCCTCCCCACGGCACGCTCCTGCCCACTATGGGCCCCCCTCAACTCCCAAAGCCTACGGAACTAGGAAACTGCTTATGCAAACACCTGAACCCACCTCCTAAAGACTGAAAATGCAGACACAGGGGAACCAGAGTTTTTACAAATCTGGGTTTATAAATGGCATTTCAATATTAATTAATTCAATGCAGTTAGAGGAAAATTAATTTATGCAATTAAAAATTATTAGATTAAAAGCCATTTTTTAAAATCACTGTCCTGTTGTGAGTAATCCTGTGTTGTGCCGTGTGATTTCAATGCTTTCAAAATGAGGAGACTTTTCAAATCACTAAGCTTTATGTAAAGTAAAGAAGTAATTAGATACCAAAAAACAATAATTATCTCAACGAGAGGCAGAGAAAGCAGGCAAGTGTAAATGCACTTCCCAGGGTAAATGCAGCCCCACGAAAGGAATTGTTATGCACAAGCCAAACCACGGAGCAGCCAAGCACAGCCCCACGTCAAAACCGCCGCGTTTCTGAACGCCGAAGACAACCCAGACCCTGATCTGTCTCGTTACCGTCTCTGTGATAAAGGTTAATCAAGCACAAAGCAGAAAGCAACACATGAGCTCTCGGGGATTTATTTTCAGCCGCGGGTACGTAACACCCAAACCAGGGTTGAAGTGTCCATGTTCTCGCTGGTGTAAAAGGCTGCAGGATTCTGGGAAGCCCTTCCCGGGAAGCAGCCGGGAAGGATGGGAGAGCCGGTGCTGGCACCCACGCTGGCACCCACAGAGGGGTTATGAAAATCATAGAAACGTGGCAAAAAACTGTGGGTGCCAGAAAAGGAAAGCAGAGATGCTTCTGCAGAGAGTGGTGCAGATGGGGACCACCGCAGAGGGAGACTTTGAAAAGCACAATCCAGGTCTGGGGCCCCCAACAGCAGGAGAACACGGAGCTGTTGGAGCGAGTCCAGAGGAGGCCACGGAGATGCTCGGAGGGCTGGAGCCCCTCTGCCATGGGGACAGGCTGGGAGAGTTGAGGGGTTCAGCCTGGAGAAGGGAAGCTCCAGGGAGACCTTAGAGCCCCTTCCAGTGCCTGGGGGGCTACAAGAAAGCTGGGGGGGACTTTTTCCAAGGGCAGGGAGTGACAGGACAAGGGGGAACAGGTTTAAACAGAAAGAGGGAGATGGGACATCAGGAAGGAATTCTTCCCGCAGAGGGTGGGGAGGCACTGGGACAGGTTCCCAGGGAAGCTGTGGATGCCCCATCCCTGGGAGTGTCCAAGGCCAGGCTGGATGAGGCTTGGAGCAACCTGGTCTGGTGGAAGGTTTCCCTGCCCATGGCAGGGGGTGACACTGGGTGGGCTTTGAGGCCCCTCCCCACCCAAACCAGTCTGTGATTCTATGATGCTAAAGACAATTGGGGCTGGGCTGTGCTCACCCCAACTTCTGCTGACAGGACAGGGGTGCTCAGGCACCACGGGGTCCCGAGTACGGGAAAGCTGTGGGTGTTTGGGGGCAGACACCAAGCCCACGTTCGAACAGTATTCCAGATTTTGAAACTTTGTCTTGCAGACAGTCTCTGTAACCTTTATCTTTACAGAAGCTAATTAAAAAAGACCTAAAAAAATAGACTTAAGCCAAGGTAAAGAGCCAGGCGAGCACAAAACCCCGCCCCAGCAGGCGCTCGAGCCCCGTACGACCGGCTGAAGGTCAGCAGCAGTAAGCAGCGTTTTTCCTCGTGACCCATCCCAGCAGATTGTGACGGTGCCCAAACCCGGATTTTGTGATCTGCGCTCACAGCTGGCATGAAAGGAGCAGCTTCTCCCAGCACAGATGCACGGCTGCTGAAATATCAGCTATCAGCAGGTACCTGAGTTGCCTTAATCCTACCTAAATCCCAAATCAGTTGTGCCTACCTTTCCACTAATCTTCCTCTCCTATCAAATGGTGAATTTTCCCCAGCGCCGGCCGTTAGGCGAGACGTGACAGACGGCAGCTTACCGTCCCCCTCCGAGGCCCAGCGTCCGAAGGATTTTCAGGGAAATAAGACGTTTTAAGCAGGATGAAAATCGCATGTTTTAAAACAGCAAGAAAGCTCTTTTGGCAAAATTCCATCGTTTTTAACCATAAACCACCAAACAATGTGCCCCAACCCAAGGCAAACGGTGTCACTGAGGATCTGCCCAGGAAGAAAGGGCAGGCGCAGAGGTGGGATGCAGCACCAGCTTCATGAGCAAGCGAACACAGAGGTGGGAAACAGCAGGAGGTGCGTATTTTGGGAAAAGCAGGATCTTGCAGAGGAAGACCCCCAGCCCTCCCAACAGGCTCTGGGTGCGGAGCAGCGCTCCCTCCCCATGCTGCAGCTCACAGACCAGCCCACCTCATGTCTCAGCATCCTCCACACAAAGGCCGGATCCCACCCAAAGCCATCGAATCGCGGCGCGTACAAACAGCCCCAAATGCTTTTGTGCTACTGCCCTTGAGATCACAGGGAATGCCTTCCCAGTAACGCCTTTCCTACACGGTCTAATGGCTTGAGGGCTCCGTTCCTCCCGGGGGAAGGAAGGCAGGCAGCGACTCAGACCTCTGGGCTGACCATCACCAGCTGCTTCCCAGCAACCTGCATCTCCACGCAAGCTGAACGGGACCCGTTTCTCTTTGCTGAGCCCGAGAAAGCATCTCTCAGCCCCGGAAGCAAAAGCTCTGCAGTACTGTGTGTACCCCACACGGTTCCCATACCGTTTCCTGCAAAGGCGTCGCGCCCCGGAGTTAGCTTTCTCTGAAACCAAACTACGCGGCACCAGGCGCACGCAGGGCATCGCTGGCAGAGCGAGGAGCGGAGCTCCCGGCTGGCAGCCGCTCCCCCACCCGTAGTGCACGCTTGGCAGGGAGACGAGGCTGCGGAGGCTCCCGTCAGACCCAGCTAATGGGCGGTTTATCCATATTTGATCAGTCAAGCAAGGAGCTGTGGAAGGGAAAAGGTTGTCGGAGCGGAGCAGCGTTCAGAGGGAGGGGAGCTAAAGGAGCCCAGCACCCTACACCAAATGGACTCTCACTCCATGGTTTCCCTGAAAGCAGAGTTTTTCCAAGCACTGAAGGTGTCCCTTCAAAAGACCAGGTTTAGTGCAAAGCAGAGGAAAAGCAGACGTGTCCAAGGCTGTTAAGGGCAGTGGGAGGCTCAGGTAAATACACGGAGCATCTCTGGACCACGAGTTTTGATCCAGGATGATGGATTAAGAGAGCGTGCAACGCCCCCACCCTCATCACTGGGCATGAATATCAGTTCATGTAGATCAGATTTAACTTTGGATTCACAGTTTTCTGTAAAACCCCAGTGCCCAGCTGGGGCAGAGCAGCTAACAGACACGCAGGAGGTGGAAACGTGACCAAGCCCAGGCCTTAAGGGCCTGGACCACCGCGGAGAGACTCAAACATAGCTGCGACTCTGTCAGACCCAACAGTGTCAGAGAGAGATGTCCCTGTCCCCAAGTCTACGTGGTCGCTGCAGCAAACCATGCATGTGGGGGCACACAGAGAAGCCCGAGCACCCCAGTTTCACTGCCGGCAGCTCATCTCCCCTAAAGCTGCGCGCTCCCGAGCCTCGCACACCCAGCACACACGGCATGCCTGGCTACTAGAGCCCATCTCGAGGCAAGGCAGAGATGGCAGAGAGTAGCCAGGTTCTCCTCGCTGCAGAGCTCCTCTCCGCCTGCGAGCCTGGCTCCAGCCTCCACCGCTTCACCTTGGAGAGAAACTGTCGAGGGAAAACACAGCTCCACTGCCAGTTTAGGCAGACTGGTGCTGAGCTGGGTGTGGAAATAAAGCTTAGATTAAGGAAAGAGAGAGACCTGTTCAGCTTAAGAAAAAGAGAGGAAAAAAGCCAACGGAAAGGCTGACGCCGGGAGCACAAACAGGACTGCAACGCGGTTAAATCCGAGTGCTAAGTGCGCGGTGTGGCTACCCCTGCAAGTCAGAGCGAGACGAGGCGTCTGAGGGTTATCCTTAGACAGCAGCGGATCGACACGGGCTGAAGCCAAGGAGACGCGACCTTCTGAGCAGACAACGGATCGGTGCGGCCCGGCTGCGGGCAGGAGGAGTCTGCGGGGCCGGCTGCGCATGCGCACCCGCGAGCACACATAGGAGAGACCGAGCGGGAGAGACTCGGCGCGTGGTGGGAGGAGGAGGGGGAGAGACCCGCTGGACGCAGCCACACTTACAGCCTTTGGCTTGAAGGGAGGCTGGATCTCCTTGCGCTCCAGCTTATCCCAGTCGATGTAGCGGAAGAAGGCGTGCTCCTTGATGTCCCGCTCCCCCTCTGGGCCACATCCCAGTCGCTTGGCGGGGTGCTTGGTCATCAGCTTGGGGAGAGAAAGAGAAGAAACAGTCACTCACAGAGCGGCCGCACCAAATGCCCACGTTCAGAAGCGCCTGGGGTGCTGCGATGTCTGGCTGGGCATCCCGCACCGTGCCCCGGGATGCCCCACATCAGTGCCCGGACCCGTGGAGGGATTCCCGTCTCCTCTCCCGGCTCCTGGTGCTCGAAGCAGGAGCAGCTCCAGGGACAGGGAAGGTTGACAATGGTTTACAACAGTAGACTAAGCAGATCGCAGCGCTGGGTGGGATGAGCACATCCCCTTTTCCTCTGGGAAAGAAATCGGTTCACCAAGAAGCAGTGCCAGGGTGCTGGCAGACCCCCCCCACCAACGGGGGGAGCCGGATAGAGCAGGATGTGGGCACGGCTGCTCAGCAGTCCCTCTGCCTGGCAGCAAACCTCTCAGCATCTGCATAACTAATTTTAAAGGCTGTTGCCCATTTAAGATGAACAATCTGCCCTCAGAAACTTCCATCAGCCCTAGAAGCAGAACCCCTCCCCCTTCTCCGGGGTTGAGCACGGACGAGAGGCGAATTTCTAACGAAAGAGCCAATTTGGAGGAAAAAAGTGCAAAGAGCCCATTAATGTTGTTTATCACCTAAACTTCTCCTCTTCACTGGCTCAATAAGAGAAGTGAAACGGGCCACGGGAATTAAGGGTGGCTGTACAAACATTAATATCCTGGGGGCATTGTTTGAGCTGTGTTAGGAGATCAGATGGAGATTCCAGAGATTTGTAAGGTGTTGATAAGCGCAGGGAATATGAGCCGTACACCTGCAACAAAAGGACTAGCTTATTAAAAGCAGGGCAGTTAAAACTGATCCCAGAGCCGTGCAGAGGTTGCAGCAAGCCTGACTCCATCTCTCGGGGCCACAGGCCTGCAAGAGACCCCGTTGCCCTCCTGCGAGACCCCAGGAGAGGCAGCACCCTGGGGGTGCCAACGCTTGGTCTGGAGGGAGCAGGAACCTCCCCACCTTGCTGCCAAGACTGAAAGGAAAGGTTTTTGTAGGCAAGCATCTTCCAACAAAAATACACACGCCAAGCCAAGCACCCAGATGGCCCGGGGGGGCGATGAGCCCCTGCCAGGCCCCACGTCCAGGCAGAGCTCCCCTGCCCCAAGGTGTAAGTGTGTCGGCAGGTCAGCCCTGCCACCCATGACTGCACAAAGCAAACTTGCTCAGGGAAGCCGATCTTTAAAAGCAACGTTACAACGGGAGCTGAAAGCAAGGAAAAGCCTCCCCAAAAAAGCCCAAAATAAAAATATCCCGTACAAATGGAGCCGCTACCCACTCCGCTAGTGAACGGCACCACATCCATGCCAGCCAGCTGAAGGCAACCTGCAGCTGAAGGACTGATGGAGCGAGGCTTTCCCAAAGCCGGCACCACCCCCTGCAAAGCCCATCTGCAAACAGCAAGGGCCCAGCGGGCTCCAAAAGCTGGACAAGCCATTTTCCAGATGGCAAGACCTGCCTCTCCTCGGGGCAAGGATGTGACTGGCATCAGCATCAGCCTTGCAGAGCCGGCCCGTGCGAGGGCTTCTGCCGGAGCCGCTGGGCTGGAGACGGAGGGACACGGCGGGCGAGGTGGCAGCAAAACCAAAAGCAACTCATTTTATTTTCTAACTCGTGTTTTACTTTTTTTTTTGCAAATAGTGGAGTTTTTCTCAGTACTGCAGCACACAGCCCTCTGTAGAAAAACAACAAGCTCCAGTGTGAGAAGAGAAGGTGAAGCTTTCGCATCCCCCTCGGCACACGGACAGGCGTCTGTCCGCCCTGGCTGCAGTCCGGCCGACCCGGCAGCACAGGGCGAAGCCATGTCCCGCTGAACATCCCCATCCCAGGGCTGTCACTACACCCACTTCAAGCCTACTCGGGCTCAGCTGAAGGAGAGGATTATTGCAGCTCCTCGTTGGGGCCAGACAGCATCCTGACACCTCAGCCAGGTCCTGCTTCGCTGTGCAGGGGAATAAGAAGCATCCTGTGACTCCGTACGGTTTTCCTAAAGCAGGTCCCAGCATCCATGTGAGAGCCTGAAACGTGCTAATAAACTGAGTGACTGGGCTGCCGTGTCAAAGAGCTTAGTTTGCTTTCTGCAAACATGGAAAGAGACCTGTTGGTGGGTCCTTCGTGGTAAGATCCTGAACACACCGGCACATCTTTTACTGCTGGAGACCGTTTGGGCAGGGAGGGACAACAGGTCTGTGTCCGAGGGATCTGTGTCTCCACCAACGCTGCAGCTCGCAGATGCCTGTGCATAAAATTCAGCCGTAACAGCAGCTGACAGCTGGACAGATGTGTGTTAGCAAGGGGCTGAGCCCGTGGCGGCTTCGGAGATTGGCGGTGCCGGTGGGCAGACGGCTCGCTGTCCCCTCCCCACATGCCCTGGTCCACTTCCCAGCCCTGGCTCGCTCCTGGAGGTCAGCAACACCATGCCAGGGGTCCCCTCCCCTGCGGGAGAGCCCGATCCCTCCCGCGCACCCAGTGAAAACACCTACAGCCCTGCCCGCACCCGCCGAGCCTCAGCCACGCGCTGCGGCTTCCCCAACACCCCACTAACACGGCCACGCTCCTTTGCCCATCGGCATTTCCAGCCGGAGCCCCGGCCTTGCCTTGGGCTGGAAGCTCTTTTACAGACACCCACCCCTCAAACTGAGGTGCCCCTGTTAACTGCCCCCCCTGCAACCTAACACACCCCAGATCCCGAGCAGCTCAGGCGATTAATGACTCGCGGAAGATTTTCCACTCCAGGTACCTGCCCGTGAAGCGGAACAGAGCTGCACTGCGCTGCAGTTACTCAGTATTTTTGATATTGTGCCTTTTCTCATGTGAGCACGCAGGCACCATCTGTTATTGATATATAGGACCCCATAAACATGCAGATTGACTCTCCTGGCTTACATAGGATAATCATTTCGCTTTGTTTGTACTAAACAGGAACGAGTTGATTTAATCCCCATGCTAAGGAAAACCCTTCAGGCCTCTGCAAAGGGAAGGTGCTTTACCCAAATACCTGTGATGGTACAACTGATGTTTGCAGCTCACGCGCAGGGAAGTCCGAGTCCGGACTCAACTGCGTTGCTAAACTGTCTCTGGATGCTGCGTGCTCGTTCAACCGACACGTTTGGCACTGCCGGATCTTTGCCCACGTGTGACGAGGCTCACGGGCAGCAGCCACCGCCGGCACCGGTCCCACCGCCACCCCAGCACATGGCCTGGGCACGCTCAGCCCCCAAATGCTCCCACCTTCCAGCCGCCCCCCTCGTGCCCGCAGCCAGCGAGACCAGGCAGCTACTACCTGCCTTCCCCGGCACCGCTGGTGAGATCCCAGTCAAAATTCCCATAAACTTCACGGCGGAAAACATGCCATTTTCTGCCCTTGGTACCAGAGACAGAAGAGGGAGCTCACATGCACAGGCAATCTGTTCACCTGGAAAGGGGCTGCTTTGCTCAGGCAGTCAAACCCCTCCACCTGGGACGGAAAACGGCAGATGGCTTGTGCCAGTGCCCGCGTGCTGCTCCTCGGGTCCGAAACGGGAGCCTGGCTCTGGATAACCAGAGGAGGAGAGCAAAGCTAAGCTACCTGCACCACGGAAACATCAGCTCCGACACCAGCCTTTGGGAAAAAATCCGAGTTGACAGCAGAGGAGGGAAATGCTCCATTTGATCCGCTAATTGATGCTGACTGTTGAGTCAAGGAGCTGTGTTCTGGTTAACTCTCCGTTTTGCTTCCCAGCCAACTATCTCTGATTAACGCTTGTTTCTTGGCTCGGGCCGATACAAGGCTTTCAGGATCAAATGTTTTTCATCTCCGAGCTGTGCAACAGTAAGTGATGACTGGCAGCGGCATGCCGGAGCGAAACCGCGTGGGAACAGCAAAATTGCTTTGGAGAGCATGGCCGTGAAATACCAAACCCTTCACATTTAGGAGTAGAAGCTTCTCCAATAGCTTGTCCTCTGGGCTGATAGAAGGTTTTGTGCTCTCCTGGAAGACTGATCACGTACCAACAAGAACAGCACGGCCTTGATGCCCCTGCAGTTAGTTGAGACATATTTTACTGTATTCCAGGGGTCTTCTTTGAGACTCCCCCCACCTGGAGTACTGTATCCAGCTCTGGGGCCGCCAGCATCAGAATGATATAGACTGGTTGGAGCAAGTCCAGAGGAGGCCGCGGAGATGCTCTGGGGGCTGACCCCCTCTGCCATGGGGACAGGCTGGGAGAGTTGGGGGGTTCAGCCTGGAGAAGAGAAGGCTCTCGGGAGCCCTTAGACCCCCTTCCAGTGCCTGGGGGGGCTACAAGGAAGTTGGGGGGGCTTTTTCCAAGGGCAGGGAGTGACAGGACAAGGGGTAATGGGGTTAAAAGGAAAGAGGGAGGTGGAGATGGGACATCAGGAAGGAATTCTTCCCGCAGAGGGTGGGGAGGCACTGGGACAGGTTGCCCAGAGAAGCTGTGGATGCCCCATCCCTGGAAGTGTCCAAGGCCAGGCTGGATGAGGCTTGGAGCAACCTGGTCTAGTGGAAGGTGTCCCTGCCCATGGCAGGGGGTGGGACTGGTGGGCTTTGAGGTCTCTTCCCACCCAAACCGTTTTAATGAAAATGCAAATATTTTCCCTCTTATCAATTTTCTTAAATACCAGACATATTTCTAATTACACTTTCTGTAGTAGCTGTTTGGTGGCGGCAAAGAATTTCAGGAGTTTTTGTGCACTTCCCTGAAACAAGAGCTGCACAAAGGGAACCACCACTTTGCTGAAAAAGACAGCAACCCACAAGCCTTTACAGAGAACCACGCTCTCCAAGCGTGGCTAAATGTCCTCCCATGCAGGCTCACATTTCCAAAAGCAAGAAAAGCCATTACAGCTACACCCAGCAGACGTTTCAGTCACGGTCTCTTCTCGTCTATTTACAGCATCCACGTTCTGACTGATGGAACGGCAAACAAAGCTGACGGCGAGACTCGTCCCCCTTCCAGCCTCCGCTCCCTCGGGCACCGCGGGGAGAACCATGTTCAGCATCACACAGCATCTTCCGTTCCTCCTGCCTGGACTCTCTCCTCATAGAATCATAGAATGGTTTGGGTTGGAAGGGACCTTAAAGATCATCTAGTTCCAACCCCCCTGCCACGGGCAGGGACACCTTCCACTAGACCAGGTTGCATGGTCTAGTCCCAGCCAACAAGAGGAATGAGAGAGGGCGCGAAAGTTTGTGGAGATTCCCTCTTCCCTCAGCAGTCTGGCTTCTGAATTAAGGATTTTACCACCTTCTGTTGAAGGCGAGTGCCCCGCGGCCCGGACAGCATCCCCCTCCCTGCACCCCGCTCCAGGTGGGGAATGCCTGCAGCAGCTTTTCCCCACGGGACGAGCCAATATTCCTCTGCAACACCAGCTTTGGATCCTGGCAACACTGGAAAGAGGCTTTCAAATGCCGCAGTGGGAGCGTTAAGCGCAAGATGTGTCATTTGTGGACAGAAGGACTATTTTGAGATACAGAACATTCAGATATTTTAAATATTAACTATTAAAAGCAAACATTTTTTAAAATTCCTACACAAACACATATTTATAGCACAGTTTGACACTGGCTGGCTGAGACAAGGCTCAGTCCCAAGCAATAACCATATCCATAACATCAGGACCTCGCCAGCCTTTCCTCACCACGACCCAAATTAACCCAGCCTGCACTTAAGGCTTGCTCAGGCCCAGTCCTTAGAGAGCTCAGAACATGGGGCAACGCAGAGCTTCACTGTAAACTAAGAGACACGATAATGAAAATACAGCCCTGGCACCCCCCGAGACCCACACCAGCACTGTGTGGACCCCCTCCAGGTCCACCTAAACGGCAACTCGTCAGAGCTAAACGGAAACCAAGGAAGGTTTTGTATCTGATCTTAGGAAAAGTATTTAGAAATCACCTTCACTTTCTCTAGGCATCGTTTGTTTTTCCACGCAAAGGTGCATAAACCTCTGTGTTGCCACCTACCGAGGACGTGTCTCTGGGCAGACGCCCTCAAGTCCCACATCCCGTCCAGCTCTCCGACCTGCTCCTCACCTTCACCCCAGCACAGACAGACCAGCCCTCGCATGTAGCGTAACCACCCAGAAAGGGTGTAGGTGTTATTTTTCGTGGTGTTTAGTACACATACACAGAGGAGCACAAGTTGTGGTGCTAGGAGCAGAGAGCAAGGGCAGCAGGACACAACCGAGCTTTGGCAGGTTTACCGTGTGCCAGGAGCGTGCTGCCGGGACCGAGCAAGGAGAGGCTGGGTCCTTGCGTGTCTGAGACTGCCGGGTGCACAGCCGGCTTTGCACCCATCGGCTCTGCACCCACCCGCTACATTCTCCCCCCTCCCAGAAACCGGGGGGCAGCCCTTACCCCTTTGCAGATTGCCACTGCCTCCTTGGACATGGACTTCGGGTAGGCTACGTTGTGCTCCATGATGGACTGGAAGAGCTCGTCTTCATCTTCTCCCTCAAAGGGAGCCTAGAGCAAAGGAAACAGAGGTTCAGCGGCATTTCTTGACCTCCGAGCTTCTGTCTGCTGCTGCGATCCTCAGCTCCAAAGTCAGCCCCGGCTGCGACGCGCGGGGACTCGTGTCTCAGCATCGCAGTCCCAGGGCTGCAGCCACGGCTCCGGCACTGAGGAGACGGCCCCCTCCACCACAAGTCAGCATATGCTCGCGATGGAACGTAACACGATCCCGTAGGAATCAATTAAAATTCAATTACCTGGCCAGCTAACATCTCATAGAGCAGGACTCCAAATGCCCACCAATCCACAGACTTCCCATAGGGCTGATAAGCAATTATCTGAAAACAACACAAACAGCAGGATTACACTCCCCTTTTTAACCTGTTGGCACAATAAAAACTCATTTCAAGCTGTAGTCCAGGTCAACAGGACAAGGTTATTTACTGAGACACCGGCCCCTGAATGGTGGGAAATTGCAGTTACACACAGAACACAGGATAGGCAATGGGTTCAGCGGTTTCAAAATCATCAGCCCTCAAATGTGCACGGCATCTCAGACAAACCCCCCTCAGAATATTCACTGTGATTTGAGACAAATTCATTCCCATTCAGACGAAACTTTGGCATATTTGTTGTGCTCCAGCAGACGTGTCGCAGCCAGGCGCCTCGGAGCGGGAGCAGCAGCCGTTTTTCCCCACCCTGATGCACTTGGGGATGGTTTTTCCCACTGACTTCAGTGCGGTTGGTTTGAAATAACAACGCAGAGTCTGGCTCTCTGCGGATGAGTACGTGGCCCTTTAAAAGAGACTCGTAGCATATGGGTTGTCAGAACCCTCTGCGTTTCAGGCTGCCAGTTTGCTTTCTATTACTTATTGCAGAACATCCCTCCCAAAACACCAACAGCCCTACCCTCACCTGAGCGACGTGGTTGTTTTGGTGTTAAAACGAATAATGAGCTAACTTTGGGGTTTGGTTGAGGTTTCAAATTTAAAAATATCAACGTTTATTTTGGACAGTGCACCAAAACATGCATATTTGTGTTTTTCTATGACTTACTCTGCCAAACCTGGAACACCCTAAATGTCACAACCGTACAATCCTGCAGCAGAGCAGCCAGCTCACCCCTCTCCATAGGGCAAGTGGCCTCACCTACACGTGTCAGTGTTTTGGGGTACCTACAGCCAAGCCCCGGGAGGGGGTCAGATCCTGCTGACAACACCCCATATACAACCAAGTCAAGCGGCTGGTGGAGAAACCAGCCCAGCCCTGGGACAGTCCGTGTCCCTTGCGTGGCTCTCCATGTCCCTTGCTGGGTCTGCACCCTTGGCCAAGGGCTCTGCCAGAAGCCAGCCCCCTCCTCCCCTCCCTCCAGCACGGGGGGGCCCTCCAGCACACCCCGGCTGCGGCGGGATGCTGCAGCCCTGAAGGAGCAGTGACAGGCCCAGCGTGGGCACCGAGGAGGAGCCGGGCTCCCGTGGGCACCTTTCTGCTTGGAAGGGTCTTCCAAGCTCCGGTTTATTTGCTGGGTTGCTGCTGCTGGGCGTCATCTCAGCGTCTGGGGTTTGACAGGCCTTAGGCTTTGCCATCTGTTACTTAACGCAAAACAATTATGCGATTTATTCATCCTAATTACAGACAGGCCCAGCGTGGGCACCGAGGAGGAGCCGGGCTCCCGTGGGCACCTTTCTGCTTGGAAGGGTCTTCCAAGCTCCGGTTTATTTGCTGGGTTGCTGCTGCTGGGCGTCATCTCAGCGTCTGGGGTTTGACAGGCCTTAGGCTTTGCCATCTGTTACTTAACGCAAAACAATTATGCGATTTATTCATCCTAATTACAGATTTCTATTCTGCAAAGGTTCCAATACTCCAGCACAAATGCAAATGGTATGCTAATCGCAGGAGAAGGTACCCGGCAGAGGTCTCCTCCTGCCGATGCTACCCCTGCTCCCAACCAAGGCTCCCATCCCACGGCTGCGGGAAATGCCTGCAGCCTCGCGTCCTCATGTCCAGCCATCCCTGCCCTTGCAGAAGACATCCCCAGCGTCCAACGGGAGCCAGGAGGTACGTCAGGGTGCGGGTCAGGTGCTGCCTAAGAAGAGATGAGTTCCACCCTGCGAAGCATCAGCACCGAGGCACAGCTTGAGAACAAGCCTGATGCCCATCTCCTCATCTGTCCTGGTCCTGGTCCAGCCACACGCCCAAACAGTGACAAGGCTCCGAGTGCTGTGACAGCATCCGGCGCTCCGGCCTGACCCTCGCACCGAGAGCGGGCGTCGAGTGTCAGCTCCGTAATTCTTCCACTTGAAGTTCCTCCCGCTCGTTGGTTAGGTGATGGACGAGTGCTCTGGGAAATTTAGGTGTGAACTGTTCACACCGTCAAGGCCTTCAAAGGAAAACAGTGCTCAGAAGAAACCCTGGCAGAAAAGCAGGCTCTGTAAACTGAAGTCCCCGACCGCGCATGAGGGAAGGTCAAAACCCGACAGCTGAAGAACACGGTTTGTTCAGAGGAAATCACACATGCGGGGCTATTTGCACTTGGTACCTGTCACCTTGGCACGCAGAGCTGCATCTTAGATCAGAAAAAGCCCTGAAAATGGATCAAGGAAATCACGGGACATTTTTACCCCAAGGACACATTGGCTGCAGAACACTGCAGCTTCTCAACGGGAGGAAGCAGAGTCCAGCAGAATAGGTATGGAGAGGAGCAGCAGGCGGGGACCCGGCTCTGCAGCGGGCTTGCCCACCCAGCACGACCACGCCAGAATCCTGTACCCCCCTATTTCTATCCACAGAGCAGGGGGTGTGTATGTTCACTCTGCTGAGACCCACTGGTAGCAGGTTTTAATACCGTCCCAGGGTGCTGTAGTGATTTGCATCCTAATTTCCCATTCTTCTGTTTTTCTTTTGGAAAAAAAGAATTGGAGCAAAAAGAAAATAAGAGTTTAAGTGATAAAGCTCAGGCAAATACCAAGAGAACTGGCCATTTGTCCTGCTCTGAGAGAGTATTAATCACAGGCAGCAACGGAGCTACGTACCAACAGGACACCAATATTCACCTTGGTAGGAAGAGGATACATAATACGCATTTGAACGAGCAATTAAAACCCTCTCTGGCTGCAGGAAAACACAATGCAGTTTAGCATACAAGTGCAGCTAACCACGCCCTAGCAAAGAGACTATCTTTCTCTAAAAAAGATTTACATGAATAAATATTAATCTCATCACTGAAAATTCAGCAGAGTGAGAAGATTTTCAAGGGGTGTTTTTACGTTAAGGGAACAGGCATTTGGGAATAATTACCTGTCTGAATTTCACAAGTCTGACAATAAATTGCACCTATCCAGCACTTCATGCAAGTGTCATATGTGACTCCGTAGATGCAGATGGGACATCAGGAAGGAATTCGTCCCGCAGAGGGTGGGGAGCACTGGGACAGGTTGCCCAGAGAAGCTGTGGATGCCCCATCCCTGGGAGTGTCCAAGGCCAGGCTGGATGAGGCTTGGAGGAACCTGGTCTAGTGGAAGGTGTCCCTGCCCATGGCAGGGGGGGGGACTGGGTGGGCTTTGAGGTCCCTTCCCACCCAAACCATCCCGTGATTCTCTGATCCCCTACCTCGGGTGCAATGTAGTCTGGAGTGCCGCAGAAGGTCTTGGTAGTCACCCCGTCCCAGATGTTCTCCTTGCACATGCCGAAGTCCGCAATCTTTATGTGCCCCTCGCTATCCAGCATCACGTTGTCCAGCTTTAGGTCCCTACAGAAAGAAATCCAAACCATGAGACAAAAGACCTCAGGTGAAGCCACCCAGCAACGACACATCTCCCGACTCCAGGTGCTCTCCAGCAAGCGAGCTCTACCCTGGTCACACTCTTTGCAGCATGATGTTTGGGGAAATGAGTAAAAATAAGTCAGAGATCTCTCAGGACGAAGTGTTTCGTTCACTTCTATCCCACAGGAACACCATGCAGGGCAAACCGCTCCAAGTGTACGACAGAAAACACTCTCACCTAGCAGGGAGACAGATTTAATAGTGTTTTTTATGTGCCTATGAAAATCGAAGTGTACTTAAAGCTCACCAGCAGTGAGGAAGCACCTACTCAGCAGAAGTCCCTGCATCACCTACGCTACGCTCCCCCATGAACATACAAATTAACCTTGTTTCTCTGATCATCATCCACACAGTATCTGTCAGCTGGATCCAACTCCACAGGAGCTTTGCTCTTTAGCACAAACCGTGGAGGCAGTTTCAGCTGCAGGGCTCCTGATGTGATCCCCAACCCTGAGCAGCCTCTCCAGGGACAGGGGCTGAAGCCTGAAGGACAGTTTTGAAGCAAACACCCAGTATTTGTACATATTGGTTGGAACCAGATGATCTTCAAGGTCCCTTCCAACCTGAGTGAAATAGAAATGGTTCTATTTCAGGTGTAATTTAAACTTTACCACCCAATTCAGAGATGGGTGCCATGCCTGGCTTATGCTCTGCACAGAAAAGCATTGCCCAAAGGTCTTTGTTTCAATTCTGGAGCGTGTCTGCAAGGTCTCACTTGCCCGAGGGCTACGTCAAGTGACGAGGCAGGTGACAGAGTGGCACCTGTGTGAGCCCTCTTCTTAGAGCCCCCTGGCTGAAGGGCTCCGTGAGAACAGCCAGAGCTGTGGGGCTGCCCAGCGCAGGAGGCTCAAATTTGCTAAGAGCCCAGTAAAAGGCACAGCATGATTTATAACTTCTTGCTGCTTTTAGGACTTTTTTTCCCCCCATTACAGTGCTTAGAACCCTGATGGGCCAAAGGCAGACGGACACAAGCCTGGATTTGGAGGAAGGAAGGAAGAAGGGGCACTGGGGACCTGCAGACCCAGAATCTCTCTGCAGCAGCTGATGGCAAAAACATCCCTCACATCAGCTTTGCTCCACTTCTTTCATCTTCGGAACAGTCTTCAGCATCTCATAACTTCAGTAGCACAGCTGGCATTTCTGTTTGCAGAGCAGTTAATGGTGTCTGACACTCATTAGGATGCCCTGCTCTACCTTGCGCTCTGGGAATACTCCCAGGCAGGGAAGAGCAGCTCGGGACTAGTCTAAGAGCAGCCTCCGAGCCCTGACCGGCACTTGGCAGTAACCTAGCTGACTCCAGATGCTACAGTCATGTGTGAATGGAAAAGAAGTTTTAGTGCCTGAACCAGAAGTGACAGACTTGCATTGCAGATCTCAGAATAAGCCATTCATAAGCACTTATTTTAGCGTTAATGGTAAGGAAAGAGAGCCCTGCAGCCAAATACGTGGCTCAGAACTGGTCTGTGCTGCCAGTGAGCATTTGTCGTATGGAGAGAAATGCAAGCAACACGAGAGGAAACCAAGCTCCCTTCTTAAGAAACGGGGACAAAGACAGGAACCTTCTGCAAACCCAGCGACGCTACGAGGCTCCCAGCTCTGTTGCGGGTGCGTAAACCCCGCAGGCAGCTGCCGGACCCCATCAGGGCACCAGCAGGGAGGCAGCGGGGCTGCCCGAGCCCTGCAGAGCATCGCGGGGTTTGCATTGCTCTGGCTGGAGCTCTCGGGGGAGGAGAGGAAGGAGGGACTTGCTCACCTACCGATAAATGATGCCTTTGCTCTGCAGGAAGAAGAGGCCGATGGCTATTTCTGCTGCGTAGAATCTGAAACGGAAGATTGAAAAAGGAAGACTGATAATTAAAGGAGACAAATCCAAATGAAAACCTTTCACATCCCATCACGCTGGGCATACGTGACCACAGGATAGAGACAGCCACAACATCAGAATACCAGACAAGTATCACACGAGAACGACACAACCCACCCTCCGCTCGCATCGGGTGGGGATGCGATCAGGTTGCTGTGGGCTAGCAGGGGCCTGTCACTTCCCGTTACACAAATTATCATTAAGCGAGAGCTGGGAACCACGGCTGCTCGTTACTGTGTGCAGGCAATGCAGCTTGAAAAGCTATCTGTCATCTGGGGGAGGCTGAGGAGATAACACACATCACCACGGTCCCAGAGGACTCGGCCAGAGTGCAGAACGCCGGTCCAAACCCACCCGGGCGCTGCTCACTGTTTTGGTGTGTGCGTTTTTTAAGCATACAAAGGCTTTTACGAACACAGTCTCCTCTGCCCACATTTACAGGAGCAGGAGCCAAAGCTACCAGGTAACACTTAGGTTGGCAACGCCAGTGCTGGATCCAAAGACCCAACATCCCCCTTCTGTCCTGGGGAAGGGCAGAGGGCAGAAAAGAGGCATGCTGGCAGCACAGCGGCTCCGGCATCTCCCAGGAAGCCTCCAAACCTCCCTGCCTGCTGCTATTATGAATTATTTACCTATCAATAAGTGCAATGTACCCCAAAGATGAGCTGGAGGCACCAGCATCCTTGGCACCAGGCAAAGGACCATCCTGCATCTTCCGATTCCTGCCGTCCTTCCTTTCCCCTCCCTTTCTGCCCAGGTATTGCACCAGAAGAGCCTGTGGCTTGGGCTGTGTTCCCATGACAAAGGCACATCAAATACCTACCCTGAAGATGCCAAACTAGGGCTACAGAACTTACACAGCATGCGGCTCTTTAAACCTCCCAACCTGCTGGATCTGGTACATTAAGTCCCCACCATTCACATATTCCATCACAAAATACAAGCGATCCTAAAGGAGAAAAAGCAAACAGTTAGCAGCAGAATTATTAGAGCGGGGGATCTGCAGGGGTCAGAAGGCAGGACCAAGGCAAAGGACGGCTCCAGTCTGTACTTTTCATGGCAATACAACCATCATCGTTGCCCTCCGCAGGGGGTGCCGGCGGAGCTCGTGTTCGTACAGAGTCCGAAAGACAGATGGACTAACTCCTTTCCAATGCTCTGGACTTCAGCTCTGCACCTTTGTGGACAGATCCAACAGAGAAGGGAAGTGGAGGAATTCCTAAACCAGTTTTTCACTTCCCATTAATGAAGTTGCTCTCGTTCTTCACTGAAGCCCTTTTGCAGGGCGTTGGATCTCCAGCTCCTCACTGGTATTTCCCCAGGCACCGTGTGGCTTTGACTAAGAGGTGCAGAAGAGACGTGAGCAGGTCCTACGGGACCAGCCTCTGTGCACAGGCAGTGACCAGGAGGATTTGGCCAAGCACCAGGAAGGACCTGCGACATTCCCAGCTCACCAGCCTCATCTTCTCCCTGGAGCAGCCTGTGGCAGTGCTGGGATGCCCATGCCTGCAGGGAACCCAGCAGCCCGGGGCAGGGCTGCATCCCTTCTCCTCACTCCTCCCAGCCTAGTCTGAGGGTGCACTTAATGTTCCCACACAGTTAATTAATTAAGTAATCGTTAAGAGTAGAACAAACAGGTCAATCAGTGACTTGGAATCAATTAAAACACCTGCTAATAGGTGCAATCACCTATAATCACACACTGACTTTGCCCCTAATGTGCAGAACACACTTTGCCTTCATTAATTCAGAATCCTCAGATTAAAGCACCCCTCCCCTTCATGGAGTGGCAGCCACATTGGGGCAGACCTAAGAAATTCTCAAGTGGGTTTCTGTTTTTCTCTACACCAGGCTGTCCCCAGGGAAAACCAAGCCCTGGGGGGGCTTGCACCGTGCACTGCCCTGGAGCCACGCTGGCTACAAGGAGCTGGCGAGGGGGTTGCCACCGCATTTATTGCGAGCATTAGTCCTGCTAGATGTAGACCCAGTCTTCTAAACATGGCTGGAAATTCCAGAAATTGTGGGCCACAATCAGCTCTGAGGAGAGCTCCAAGGCAGTGAACAACACCCGAGCATCCTTACAAAGCTCGGGACTGTGGATTAATAAAACAAAAGCAGATGGATCTTATCACGCCACGTCTCAAACAGAGCTGGAGCACGAGCCCTGCAAGCCCTGGGAGACTCGAGATTTGGGCAAGCGGGAGCTCCACACCAGCAACAGGCTCCTCGAGGCACAGGAGCCCACCAACGTCCCCAGGCTCGGTCCAGCCCTCTGCCACGAGAAGACATAAAGGCTGGAGCACTGTGAGAGCTTCAGGATGGCAGCATTCCATAATAACCCATAATACTTCCCGGTCCTCATTTCCTCCTTAAATAAACCTTGCACTGCTTTTAAGACTGTGAGGACAAGAAGATATGCAAATGTGAGCATTACCATAATACGGGCTAGGGAGGAACGGGGTAATCAGCTCCTCCACCCCGGCGATGCACAGCGTACCCTGACAGCGGGGCGGCCTCCAAGGGACTAAAATCCGGTACCCAAGGGGCAATCAGGCTATGTAAAACATGTGGCATTAATGGGATAGAAAAGAGATTTTGGCTTATCAGATGACTGGGAATTTTGGAGCATGTCCCTCTGCCAATGACTGTCCCTGCCAAGGCCTCAGCCCAGCTCAGCAGGGAGGCGTGGGGCAGGCAAAGTCACCTTCGCCAGCCGATGCCGGGCCAGGCAACCTGTGACGGTCCCTGCAAAGCCAGGCAGCACTGAGCTCATTTTCAGCTGTTTCCTAAATATATCGATCAACTTCAAGAAGGAAGAATATTAAAAAGATGGTCTCTTGAAACAGCCAGCTGAGCTCTAAAAGCAGGATTTGAGCTTTCCTCATTTGGGTGGAGAAGAGATTGCTGGTGCTTCAGAGGAAAAAATCCAACCCATCATGAATAAAGCAGCCAGATGGCTGGCCAGCCTACAGGCTGGAAGAGAGGGATGGGTATGGAAAGCTGTCCTGGCTCTTCTCTGTGGCAGAAAAGGCCAGGGTCTGCCCGAGTCTGGAGCATCCAAACTCAATGAGCAACAGCGAGTTGCAGACACACCCCTGCAGGGACGTGCACAGAGCTGGTAAAACACCTCGTCCTGCCCTGGGCAGCCAAGACGCAGCTGCCGGGGCTACTTCCAAGGCCCTATAATTAACCACTCGTTTCGTTCATCTCCCGCCTGACTCCACACTGTGAACAGGAGTCAAAGCCAGGACAACAGCCGAGTTCTCCATCCACCCCTTGTTTATCATTGCCCAGTGCCACTGCTGCTGCTTTGTCCTTCACTGCTGAGTCCCCGAGGGAAGGGCAGTCATCACCGAAGGCACGGCTTACCCGGGGACACTTGGGGACACCCTGGTCACCCTGCTCCCAGGAGCCCAGGCTCAGACCCAGGATCTTTTCGGGGCAGAGCACCCCAAGATCGCTCAGCTGGAGCAGCACGGGGCTCCTCTTGTCCTTCAGCCCCACGCGGGAGCTCTCTCACTGCGCATCTTCACTTTTTCTTTAAAACGCAGATTTAGGGCTTTTCTCTCTCCCGCCGGGCGCTGCACTAACAGCCCTGGCTGAGCAGCGTGCTCAGGACTGTGCTCCCAGAAATCAAAGTGCTTTGTGCCAGCAGTTGATAATACACCCTGCTATACATTTTGATTACATTACAAATACGATTACTATTAAGCTACTATAGGTCTGCCAGGAATAATCCTGCGCTGACTCACTTCAGATGCCAGAGAGATGCTGTGTGAAATAGCTTCTCCTGCCACATTTTGATTACTGTGCTGCAAAGCCGGTCCACAGGCTTTAAATACACTGAATGTGTTTGGTAAATGAAATTTCTGGGATAATATTAAAATGTAATCCTCCTGGATAGCATTGTCATCGTTCTAAAGGACTCTGCTGATTCCCTCTCCCTGCTCCCGCTGACACGCACCTGGACGTTTTCACTTGCAGGTTGCTCGATGGTTGGGCAGAAATTGCTTTAAAGGTCCCCGTCCCCTTCCCTGCTCCCCCTCCCCTTTCTCATTTGTACAAACTCCATTTCAAACTGAATTTCCTGCAGTCTGTATGAGGTTTCACTCTCTGCTCAGGATTTTGATGACAAGAATGAATCCCAAGAACAAGGGCAGCACTTCGCTATGGAATCATAACGGACACGACAGGCTGAGGGGGCACCTGGGAGGCTGGGAAATCACATCTAACGCCAACAGCTCCCCAGCAAAAACAGTCTCAGGGGTGCAGATCTCACACGTTTCCGTCTCCAGTTTAACACACATTTTGTTCATGGACGTAGTTCTGCAAGCAAACTGGACACATCGTGAGGTTGGCAAGGCTGAAAATACACAGCTGCTTTTGCAAGCGTAGTGATGTATATCCAGAGAAGAAACATGAATAAAAGCAACAGCTTGTTTTAGAGAAGCTAAAGTGACGTGACCAGGGCAGAAATCCCTACCGCTCCATCCACACAGCTCCCGGGCACCCAGCAGGGCACTGGTCCCCAATAACTGGTGACACCGGGTCTCTAGTTTGTGGGTTTCTGCCCACAAACTCACCAGTGAAGCCAAGTGACTAAATCCCATTTTGCAAAGTGTTGGACTCCCCCTGCTCCACGTTCAGGGTGCAGGAGGGTCCCCAGCCCACTCTGCCCTCCGCGCCGGCTGTGGCACCAGCACTTACCATCGTCTGGAAGCAGGAGTGGAGCTGGGTCAGGAAGGGAGGCTTCCCAGACAGAGCCAGGACACGTTTCTCGACCATCGTGCACTCTACATCGTCATCCTGGATAACGACATCCTTCTTCAAGATCTTAATGGCGTAGAGCTCGTCCGTGCCCTTCCTCTCCGCCAGCATCACCTGCACGAGGCAGAGGACAGGCAGGGTAAAGGAAAACGTGGACCTGCAATGCTTCCCGCTTGCCACAATCAATGGTTAAAAAGAACGGCTTGTTTCTTGTCCCAGGGCTCCCATTCCCATCCTGAAAAGGCATTCAGGTGCCAAATGATGCAGAATGCTACCAGCGGTACTTCCAAAATTATTTAGGGACCCTTAGCCTAACAAATAGCTACTTCCTTGCCACAAATCACCCCGAGGAACCCAGCCCAAGGGGTCTGCTGATTGTCTGAGCCACAGATCATTTTCCATCGCTCCTGAGCCAGGTCCCGGTTCGGCACCCTCAAGGTGCGAGCAGCATCGGGGGAGGGAGTCAAGAGTTTGAACGCAGAGTCCACCAAATTATGAAGTGGTAAAAACTTAGAGTGGAAAAGAGATAGTATATAGCCAATAGTAAGAAAAAACCAGCCAGATTTTCTCTGCCTCGCACACCCCCTCCACAATGATCAAAACCCAATTATGTGCTGGCCCATCACCCAGCCAGAGCCCCTCTCATCCAGATCCATCTAACCTTCTGTTTTAAACCAATTTCACCCATTTGCAGGTTTATTTATTATAATAAATGGGACGCACTGCTCCTGCGGGTACAAATTTCCCTCGTTAACCCCATCAGCCCCAGTGAGGATCCCCAGTCCCACCCACCACGCTCCATCAGTGTAAGCTGCTCCTCGGGTGGTCGGCAGAATAAACAGACTCCGAAACCATACTCTGCTTCCCATTTTCCTTCCTCGTACTCTCCCATCATGTTAGATTCAAGCGCCCAGTGGAAATGGATAGTTTTCCATTTGAATGAGTCTGCAGAAATCCTCCAGCCACACCAGGAACAGCAGTTTGGATGTTTGGAAATGTGAGTGGGTCTCACCGGGGGCTTCTGAGACACTCAGGGCAGTGGAATTAACCCTCTTGTTGACCCCAGGCAGAGGACACGGGGCTGGAGTCCTGTGTTCCCTGCTGCAACATGCCCGGCTCCCCCGGAGCATTCCTGGGGCGTCAGAGCTGGGGCAGAGCCTGTCCCGGGGCAGAGCAGCCAGCTCTGGGGTTTGGGGGAGGGCTGAGGTGTGCCAGGAGGGGACATGCAGCCCAAGGACTGCGGTGGCCCCCCACTTCTTAGAGTGACAACAAGAGTCCAAGGGGAAGGACGCTTTCTGAAAGCACAATGCTCTGGCTGCTTCAGGCACCTGGCCACAGCCCCAGAGAGCTTGGCTGTCCTCGACACACTGCTTGTGGGATTCGCTTGGAAAGGCATCGGGGCTCCTCGGTGCCAAGCGCTTTGGAGAAGCCACTGACATTTACATTTTCATCAGCGGGGCTGGGATTGCAACGGCCACACGCCACACTCATCTGTCAGCAGGGCTACAAAGCAGCCGACAGCGACTTCAGCAGCTGATTCATGTACTCCTGATCACAGAGTCATGGAACAGTTTAGGTGGGAAGGGACTTTAAAACCCACCCAGTCCCACCACCTGCCATGGGCAGGGACACCTTCAACCAGACCAGGTTGGTCAGAGCCTCATCCAGCCTGGACTTGGACACTTCCAGGGATGGGGAATCCACAACATCTCCG
>NW_010228034.1:42848-46409 GCF_000690775.1 Eurypyga helias
CCTGCCCTTGGGAAAAGTCCCCCCCAGCTTTCTTGTAGCCCCCCCAGACACTGGAAGGGGCTCTAAGGTCTCCTTGGAGCCTTCCCTTCTCCAGGCTGAACCCCCCAACTCTCTCAGCCTTTGATGTTTGAAGAAAGTGGAGCGCTGGAGCCTGGAGCAGCTCAGTGTGGTGCTGTGGTCCAGCCCAGCAAGGCACAGGGACCAGATTAGTGCTTCATCCTTCCCTGGTACCAGCTCCCTGGGGTGTTCTACAACAGCCCTTTGCACCCAACAGAGCAGCCGAGCTGCAGCACCCACGAGGATGCAGAGATGGGCGCCCTGCCTGCCCCTCTGCACAAACCGAACGGGTTCAGTTCATCGCCTCCGTTTATCTTCACCGTTTTTACAGGAGTGAAGATTTACAAGTCGCTGTGCACAAGTGCTAAAAAATAAGGCTGATTTTTAAGTGCTAAAAGCAGACGGGCTTTGGGCATTCAAAGGTGGAGGAAAAGAGAGGCTCAAAGAAGAGTCTGTGGGAAGATGAATCCTGTTACCTGGGAGTAAGTGCATTAGATGCACTATTAGTTATGCAGAGACCTACCGTGCTATCTACAACCCTTCAGAGAAAACCAGGGAACCTCTGAGCCTGGCCCTGAGAGGACTGCGCTGGGGCGGGGGCAGCAGCAGAAGGCCCCTTTGGAAGCAGACTGCAGTGCCAGGAAGGGCTTGGGAAGCATCCTGGTGCTTCTTGAGACATTTCCCTTGGAGACTGTGAGGGGAGAGAGCGCTGTTGTTGGTAACAGCCTGTTTGGGGATAAGCACCCCAGGAGACCTCCCCAGGGGTACACACAGATCAAATGTAAAGGCAAAATCAGCTGCTGGCAAACAGGATTCGGCTGTAGGAAATAACTCCATAGGGAAACTGAACTCTGCCGGGGCAATCGCAGCAGAAAACCGCAGAGAGTGCTATGGGTGCCACTGGGAGGGCAGCGTGCGATACGCATGCAGCTGGGGACACGGCTGCCACCGGCACGCTCGGTCTCCGCAGCTCCAGGCTGGCTGGCGGACCATGCTAAATGCAAAACGCCGCTCTCGGGCTCGTATGGGCTGTGAACGCCTCATGCCGGAGCTTCCCAGCGACACGGTGATCCCGAACCCCAGCCGAGCCAGCCAGCCCTGCTTTGCTGAAATGTGAAAGGACTTTGCAGCTGCAGAAAAAATCAGCTGTGCTACATCCCTGGGGAAGAGGCCAAGTGGGAGGGTGCGTGTCTGAGTGAGGGCAGGGGGATGCCAAAAGCCACACGTGACCGTGTTTCTCTCTCACATCTGGCCTGTCAGAGTGAGCACCTCCAGAAGTGCTCATCAGCCGAGTGCCGCTCGCGATGCTGCAACTGCCGAGAATTTGCATATGCAGAAGAGATTGCAGAATCCATAAAATACCTTCTGCACCTTGTGTGACAGGCACAAAGTCTGCACAAGCATAGAGTCATGGAATGGTTGGGTGGGAAGGGACCTTAAAGCCCAACCAGTCCCCCCTCCTGCCATGGGCAGGGACCCCTTCCACTAGACCTCCTGGCAGAGGGGCTCCAGCCCTCGGAGCATCTCCATGGCCTCCTCTGGCCTCGCTCCAACAGCTCCGTGTCCTTCTGCTGTTGGGGGCCCCAGAGCTGGCGCAGAACTGCAGGGGGGGTCTCCCCAGAGTGGAGCAGAGGGGGAGAATCCCCTCCCTCGCGCCCCTGGCCACGCTGCTCTGGATCCAGCCCAGGATACGGTTGGCTTTCTGGGCTGCCAGCGCACACAGCTGGCTCATGGCCAGCTTGTCATCCTCCAACACCCCCAAGCCCTTCTCCTCAGGGCTGTTCCCAATCCATTCTCTGCCCAGCTTGAGCAGATGCTCCACCAAGCATGAGCAGACTTGGCCTGTTCTCTAAGCAGGAGCCAGGGCTGCTCGCAGCCCGTGGGCTTTATGCACCCATCTCCAACACCGTCTTCTGATCCTGCTGTGGTGGGTGCAGTGACAGCGTGACAGCTTGCAGCGCGGAGCCACAGGCCGGCCAAGGAGCCTGCTCCGAGCTCAGTGTTCTCGGGGCTCAACACTGGCTCCAACACGCTGGCATCACAGTTCCTACGGTGACTGTGGCTTGGGTACAGCGGGCATCTCAGAGGACAGCCACCAAGGAGCAGGCTGCAGTGGGCTGATAGTGACACAGCAAGTAAAGAAAAAGCTTGGGACCCACTGCACTGTAAGTACAAAAAGATCCAAGCAAGCAAATGCGCCCAGCGCCGTTCAGTAACAGCCCCGAGCTGTGCACGACAGGCGTGTGGGGAAGGAGCGTGCACCCGAACCTCACCGCGTGCCCAACTCTGCAAGCCTGAGACCACATTTCTGCCTGAGTGCTCCAGGCTACCAGCCACGTTTCATATCAAGAGAGGAGAAGAAAGCACTTCACACCTTGAAGATTATCACAGGACATGAAAACTGCCTCCCATTGCTCTCTAATCCATAACTGCAGAGGCAAAAGAATCAGCCCCACTCAGAAAAACACCATAAACCCCTCCCGAAAAGATTGACAGCTTGATAGCACGACAGATTGATTAGCTGCAAAAATATGAGCAAGCCACATAATTTAAGTTTCCTCTATTTATATTACAGCAAAGCAAAGCCAGGGTGGGCTGTGCCAAGTGCTGCCTCCTTCAGTCAGAACATTTCCCTTCCTGTTGCCAGCCCAGTGAAAGACTGGCACCAGTCACAGTTCCGGGGGCTCCGGTGGGGCCAGCAGCAGCGGGGGGCGGCAGCCCAAGAAGACCCGGGACCACCAAGGAGCACCGAGGGTCACCCTGAGTCCTGGGGCTGAACACACACACCCGAGCCCCAGCCCCTGAGCTGTTTTCCAAACCAGAGCAATTTTCCATCCCCTGAACCTTGATCCCAGCTCAGGGGAGACCTCCCTCTGCCAGCTCACCCTCTGGAAAGTAGACTGCATGGTTTTTTTAATTATTTCCCTTTTTTGTTTTGTGCCGAAAAAGCTAATATTTAACTTGATTTATTCCTGTAATATAGAGTATTTGTTTGGGAAAGCTCCAGCATAATAACTGGAGACGTTCTGATGCTGAATGTAGAGAAGGCAAGTTTATTAAGCTCCATTGAGGCCAGCACGTAGGTACTTCATACCCTGGACAGCCGTAGTGGTGGAGAGAGAAAAGTCCTGAGCAGTAAATCTGAGGGACTGATGCCAAGGGGTTAATAGCTTCTGCGTGAGGCTCAGCGGAACAGTTTGATTACACTCACAGAGCACTCTCAGCCTGCTTGAACCGCAGCCGCAGGGGCTGGGAGGAGGGAGGCTGGCAGCACGCAGGCAGTGCCAGCCCTGCAGAATGTCACCGCCACCACCACGGCAGTGCCAGCCCTGAAGAATGCCACTGCCACCACCACAGCAGTGCCAGCCCTGGAGAACATCACTGCCACCAGCACAGCAGTGCCAGCCCTGGAGAATGTCAGCACCACCACCACGGCAGTGCCAGCCCTGGAGAATGTCACCGCCACCCCCACGGCAGGGCCCGCCCTGGAGAATGGCACCGCCA
>NW_010228034.1:46856-60327 GCF_000690775.1 Eurypyga helias
GACAGCGCCAGCCCTGAAGATGGCCACCCCCACGGCACGCCAGGGGCGGGCAACCCCGCCGGGAGCAGCGACCGAGCACCGGCACAGCACAGACCTCTGCACCTCTGCCCAGCTCCTCCCGAAACATCTGGCACCTCTGCCTAAGTCCGCACCAAGCAGGTGGGAAAGCGTGCTGGCCCTGCGGCCAGGCACCCCCGCTGTGCCACCGAGGTGTCCCCAAGCCAGGGGACGGATGCCAGGGAGGCAGGAGGGGAGCCGCGGAGGAGTGCGAGGCGCAGGCACACGTGAGGGTGAGGCTGCATCTAACCGGAGATACCAACGTGCTGGTTTAATAAGCGCTAATTAGCATATTTATAACATTCTGTTCCCGGGAACAGTTTCTGTCACACATTCCCTTATATAAGCCATGATGCCGACTGAAGAGCTTGCTAATGTTTCTCAAATTAAAAGAAAGGGTGGGGGGAGATACAACTACAGAGTTTCCAGATGCCAGGCGCAGACTTTAAAAGGGATTAGGCGCTGGGAGGGAGAGAAAAGGGGGAAAAAGCGACATGGAGATTGGGATATCGATGTGTTCCTGAGAGCAGCGCAGGCACAACACCCAAAAGCGACACGGAGACTAAGCTTTTCTGCTCCCCCAGGCTGCCAACCCACGGCAAAGGTGTAAAACAGAGTTAACGGCTGCCTTCCCCCGGCAGCATCGCTGGCAGGGGAACCGCAGGCTGATGCTCCGGGGGCTGGGACCATCAGGACCTCTCCGTTCTCCTCCTGTTCAGTGGATCTCTAAGCTCTGCACCTCCACAAAGGGAGCGAACACCCGTCTAGAGGGGCTGTACCCTGTGGGTTGGTCCCCTGTGAGCATCAAAGCCCTGGCATTCCCTCCTCGCCTCCCCTGCCTGCCCAGGAGATCTGGCTGAAAGCAGAGCAATATTCCCTGCAATGAAGGCAATTCACTACTCAAGAGCGGTGTCGGGTCATCCGTCACACCAGCAAACACTGCGCTGGGGCACAGCAAACGCAGCCCACCTTCCCGCCTGCTCCGGGCTGTGAAGCCTGAGCAGCTGCCGAGGAGCGGCATTTCAAATGGAAATGATGACAAAGTTGGCAAGAGCCCAAGAAAAATGAAGGCTCCAAGTCACATAATTACTAGAAGAATTAAATTCTGTTACTGCTCATAACTGGTCTGGAAAGTTAATTAAAATGTTCACACGTATTTGTAATTATTAGAGGAACAAAATGACCAAATAAAAAAGATCTTTAAAGACGCAGTACACGCCCGGCTTCCCCGAAAAGGTGTGTGATCTGTGACCAGACAGCTCAGGTCGCCGTCGCTGTGACACGCCACTCGCACAGAGCCAACAAACCAGGTTCCCATCACCGTGGGAGCAGCGCGAGGCCAGTCCCCGCTGGAATAGCCTCTCGGCCGCGGCTCCGAGGCGCGAGCCGCACGTGCGCTGAAGGCAGAAGGCGCATGCTGTACCCCACCTTCCCAAAGCTGCCTTTTCCCAGCACCATCAGGAAATTGAAATCCGAAAGCTTCATCCGATCTCTGCTCCCATTGTTGTCGAATTTAGAAATGGCATTTGTCGTCTTCTCATCCGCAGCCTTGGAGCCTGTTCCAATCTTGGCTCTCTGCAAAGATGGAGAGGGGACAGGGAGAAAAGAGAAAAAAATACTGAGAACCGTGGAGAAAGGCCATCATAAAGCCAGCGGGTGCTCCTGAAATCCCACCTTAACCAGCTTTTTTCCAGGCCAAGCGCTACCCTGAGCTACGGGAACCTTCCCCGTAGGCCTGACAGGGACAGCACCAAGAAGGGCACTGGAGAAGCTCTCAGCCCCAACGTCTTGCATCATTCAGCTCGTTCCCAGTTGATCTCTGTGAGTGCAAGTGGGAATCGCATCTGCCTGTTGCCCGTTGTCCCTCTCCCCATGGTCAGCGTGCCCGGGGAGCTTCCCCTGACACGCTCCGGGTCATCCCAAGTATTAAACAGAGGCTTAAACAAGCTTTTTTCTCTCAAAGCTGGCTTCTGTCTCCCACCTCAGCAGGCAAGCACAGGTGAATCCAAATACATTAAGGTAAAATACAGGAGTGTTTATCCGGTTCCAGCTCCGTTGCTGTCTGACACGGAAGAGAATTGCACTCCCGTGCCAGCTCAGGCTGAACGTAGGAAGCTACAAATCCATTTTGGACAAACCAGAATAGAAAGGGCTCCTCCTGCGTGCCCAAGCCATCGCACGAGCTGCTGCAACCGCTTACTCAGGACCCTCACAAATCTATCCCCACCTCTCCCCCCATTTTGAAACCCAGAATCTCATCAGTGGCTCAGCACCTCCGCATTGGTCCAGGGGCCATCGAATTTGCTGAACCACAGTTTGTAAAAGCTATCTCACAATTTAGTCGGTTTTAATTTTTAGAAATATGCGACAGTGTCAGGCTTGCACTGAGCTCAGTCTAGCATGAAATTCCATTAACCCGATTCCAGCAGTTCAATTTGGCTGCTGCTCACAGCTCCTCCAGATAGGAGTCTCACAAGTAATCTCCACGCCTTTGCTGCTGCTAATTGGTTCTTGCAAGGTTCTCCGTGCTGCAAAATTCCCCATTCAAGGTCACCTGCAGCACCTACAAAGGGCTGAAAATCTCCTGCACGGAAAACTGAAGGAATGTCCTCCAGGATCTGCGAACATCGTACCTGCTAAGGCAGCTCTGCCCCGGGGAGGAGGCTGGAATCATCCAACAGCCACCGGTACCAGCTCATGCCACAAGCTGAGCCACATGTGCGGCACGCCGCTTTCCAACAGGGAAAAAGCGTGTATGCTGAGAAGGGAATAAAGTCACCTCTCCCGAAGTTCAAGGGTTTCTTCCTCACTGTCATCTTCAGGCTTTTGCAACGTCCCCAAAGGAAGGGGATCCCCAGCTGGAGCATCTTACGTCAGTGGAGGTGACAAACAGCAGTGTCCTTGCTGGCTTGACGCTTGCCACGAGGAGCTCGAGGGGACAGGTGGCGGTACGCCAAGGGCACCCCCTGGTTCAGCTGGCGATCTCCAAAACCCAACCCACGCCAACAATACCATCCTCTCCGGCCGGAGGAGTGCCCAGCCTCAGGCATGCAAAGCTTGACCCTTCGCCATCCGTGATGCCTAAGCCTTTCACTCTGGCACCAGCTGAAAGCTGCTCACTTGGCCAAAAAGGGATCCAGATGGGCAAATGAACCGAATGAATTTTGCCAGATGGGCAACATCCCCAGGCAGCCAGCCCTGCGCTCTGCAACTCGGCCTTCAGCAACCCTCACCCCACAGTATGTCAAACCATCTCCAAGAGACACCCGCACTTATCGGCAGGCAAAACAGTCATATTCTGTGAAAGCTTCCTAAACACTCCCTCAGAGCTGAAAAACAATCTTGTCAGATCAGATTTGACACTAAATTAACCTCTGTGAAAACAAGCTGTAATAAAATTCAAGGGCAATATCCTGCTGCCATGAAACGACACCCAAAAGCACACGCCTGCTCCAGACGAGCCCGCGTTCTTCCTCCCGCATGTCTGCAGCCCAGCACCACTGGGCTTGGCCATGGGACCCACCGCAACACTGACCAGAGCCCAGGGAGGCCTTTCAGCCCTGAGCAGAGTGGAAAAGAGCAATACGAGGGGGGAGGAAGGATGAGGATTTTCATGTGCTTCGCCCCAGCAAAGCGGCCCAGCGTTACCAGCAGCACCAGCAGACCCCGGCGAGCACCCAGCACCCAAGTGTGAGAGCAACTTCAGGTCCCTCCTGCTGCTCCCAGCCTGTGTCCAAAGAGGGGCTGCTTCATTCCCGGTCAGCCTGGCACTTGCAGCATCACAGCAGGTTTGCGGGATGTAAGGAGGTAAGCACCGCACGGCTTCCCTGGGCTTGGTGGGTAGTCTGGCCCGGAGGGGGAAAGGTCTTTCCAGAAGAGAGCCCAAAATAAGGGTCAGGGAGATGTAAAGATCGACACCCCGAGTGATGTGTTTTGCTTTGGCTCTCAAGTGTCATCTCTAATGTCTGAGTGCAAACGTCCTTTAACCCATTTTTAATATGCTCCTAATGCTCATACCACCTCGAGACCCCCGGAAGGTTTACAACTGAAGCCCGCCAAGTCCTGCCCCCAACACTATTTTTAAAGAAAAAGCACTTGACCTTCATTATCCAACTCCATTTGTCGCAGTTAATTTACTACATCGGGATTTATGCAACAGCAGCTGCCGTTCACATCCACCAAGCTGTCCCAGCGGGCGGCTGACAAAGACGGAGCAGAACTGCCGGGTGATGTAGCGCAAGGCTTCACGCTGCGCTTCTGTCCCGGGATGCTTCCTCGGGGTGCTTGGGATGTGCCCGCTGCAGGCGGGGGCTGCAGGAAGCAGCGGGACCTCGGCCAAGCGCGGGCACCGCAGGCTGCTGGGAAGGGGCACTGCTCCGGCTGGCACCACTGCCAGCATCCGCACGAATCCTGCATTTCCACGCTGACCCCTCAGCCCTCACTGGGCACTTTCACCACGTTAAGCCCACTCAAAATATAAACCTGTCGGACGCGTCTCAAGTCTGTCCTACGGATTCGCGGTGCCCAGGCACAGGCAGGATGAAGCAGCACTAATGCAGATCGATCGCAGGGTTCTTTCGAGTCCTTACGGTCTGACAGCACCCCGACTCCTGCATCCTCCAGGCTCCAGCGCACCCCGCGGGATGCCATCGGCAGCTGGGCAGGGATCTCCTTCCCTGCAAAACACTGACTCCAAAGGAGGATGCAATGGGGGAACACGCAGCAAGGTGCGGGCACAGACGTACTCTGGCACTGAAATGACACCTCCGGAGGATGCATTTTCCGATCTGGAGACAACTCATCATCCAACTTCCTACATCATACACACCTTTTTGACCACCAGAACATCATGAAGTGCAACAAAAGCAGGTAGGTAGTTCTTTAGAGCGCCGACAACCTCTGGTTGTGTGCCGACTGGTGTATTAGAACTGTCTTATTTCCTTGGATAGTCATGGAAGTTATCTATATGGAAGATAAATGTGATGAAAAAAAGGAAGGAGAAAGAGGAACTAACTCTCCAGTCCTGTGCTACAATTCAGTAGTTCACGCTGACAACCGTAAGGGCAACTATTTAATTTTAGGTACGGCTCATTTCGTGTAAGTCTCCAGATGTACCACGTTCACTCTTAAGGTTCTGGGAAGGCTTCAGCTATACTGAAAAATGGCAAAGACCTATTAATTCCATGAAGTCTGGATCAATAACTCGGCAAGATCTTCCCTGGCTTGTTGAGCAGTAAACAGACATTTCTCCTCGAAGGCTCTTTAGCTGAGGCCTTTCAGAGACTGGCATGGAAATCGCAGCCGCTCCAGTTTGCCGCCGTGCAGATCCTCGGTGCCGCCAGCGCAAAGCCCTGGTGCTCTCCGATGCTGACAGCAGCTCCTCGGTAAAGCCTGGCTTAGCTGGGCCAACTCCTCGGGGAAGCTGAGGCATGCTAAGGCTCTACAGAGCCTTTCTCCTCCCCGAAATCCCATGCCCCCAGTCACTAAGAAAAGCGCATCGCTTCTGTCCTTGGCTTTTCACAGGCACCACTGGCATTTTCCCTGAGGGAATATTCGGCATGTCCATCTGCATGGGGCAGAGCCTCACACCCCACTGCTCCCTCGGACCACTCCGGCTTTCCCCACAAAGTTAGGGGCTCGCTTCAGACAAGACACTGTCACCCACCTGACCTTCACTGTCACTTGGCCGTACCAATTAGCCCGTAGCTCAATTAGCACAGACCCCACTCCCGGTTCACCAGGCCAGCCCCCAACCTGGGCTGAGAGCACAGTGCTACGCATGCGGGGAGGATGGATTGCTTACTGAAAACTAAATCCCTGGCTCGTAGGTGCTACCTTAGGGTTCCAGGCTCACACCCTGTGTCTGTCGGGAACAACTCGGTGCAAAGCGGCTTCAGGGAGCGCCGATACCACGTCCCAGCTCACGCAACCATCCCCTTCTTAAAACCCAGCACCAGGCAGGGTACAGGGGCTGCCACCACACCTAACGGCTAAGAAAGGGTTTCTTTCGGAGATTAGCTCCAAATCCAATTATACTAATATCTTAATTTATCTCAGTTAATTATATTAATTCATAATCAGCAGCATGACAGGAAAAAAAACAGACGAACAAATCCTGTTACATGGCACCTCAGAAGGAGGGTAGAGCTGCTGTACCAACAGCCCGTGCTGGCATCAGGTCATCCTGGGACATCCAGGACCTTTGTCCCTCTAATTGGAATCTAGAGTTGGAAAGGCATTAACTGACGTATCTCCCAGCTACACCCGACTCATTTTGGCAAACACAAATCGTGAATGACGTAATCCTAACAGAAAGGCTGACATTGTCTCAAACAAGGCAAACTAAAGGGGGATGTTTGTTGCGCTGCTTTTGTCCAGGAAGAAGAAACGACTTGTCCGAACCAGCGGGATTTCAGACTCCTTCCTGCCCGTGGGTAGCAGGGACACGGGATCAAGCACTCTCCGAGTGGAGCACAAGGCACCAAGCGAGCCTTACACACAACTCTGCATTCTTCTACATTCTCTGTTGTGTTTCCAACCTGACATATGTGCCAAAGAATCGTTTTCATCTCTCTCATCTCCTCATCCACCAGAAATGACTGTTCTCTTTCCCAGCTAATCCACTGCCCGCTGCTACCGCACACAAAGTCAGAGATGCATGCATAGGGATGTCACTGTACTTCCCAACTGGAAGATGGTATTCCAGAGGGGCGAGATGGATGGCTCATTCAGCATGCTACGGCTAAAAAACATCCTGTCCATCCCACCAGAAAACCGCAGGCGGATGAGCCCTTCCAGCTCCCGGTGTATCTGAATCCTTTTGCCTTAACGTGCTCTTCTGCAAACCCCTACAGAATGAGCCCCTTGGCTCCTCCATCCCAGGTCCCGTCACCCCTCGGACACTGCGTAGCTGCTCCCAGCTCTGCATCCCTCGTGCTGGAGGAGCTGCCGAGCCGCGGCGACCCAGGGAGGGACCAGACCCCTGGTCAAAGCACCAGCCTGGTGTGGTGACAGGATCCAGCACTGCGCCAGCACAGCAGGAACTGCTGGAAGAGGCTTCACAAAATTCCCATTCCCATGCAGTCCTTGCTAATTATTTCACGTAGCCAAACCACCGCTGGAAGGCTTCAAAGCCTCAGAGTGATGTTTTTTGGTTAAATGTAACTGAACAACTCACCTGCTGGAAGCTCGTGCCCTGGAGCCAGCCGTGCCCTGGGAGCCTCGGTAAGGACCGGCCAAGGGCACAGCACCCAAGTGCAAAGTGGGGAGAGGGAGGAGAGATGGGCCGTATCCTGCTCCACGCTCCCTGGGAAAGAACTGGCAGGGAAAGCCCCTTGCCGAGGGCAGGGCAGGCAGCAAGGAAAATCTCTGAATTCCCAAGAAAAATCAATTCACCTCAAACTTCTGCCTCAGTTCCTCGTTTCCTTCTTCTCCCTCAGGAGGCACCGGGACATTGAAATACTCCCCTTCCTCCTGGCTCAGCAGCTTAAACCTGGAGAGACACAGTGAGAACGTCAGGTCAGGAGGGCAGGCAGGACCTCCCGCTCCGAGCACAGCGCTGCCTCTGCTGCATCAGCATCCACGTGACCCTTCCCCAAGGTCAGAAGACCCCCCGAACTGTTCCACTCAGCAAACTCCCGAGCGGAGGACTGTTCCGGGGGTCCCTTGCTGTATCCCAGCCACCACCCCCCCAAGAACGCACACCCACTACTCGCTGCGGCGGACACCACGAAGCACCGATGCCTCTTCCAAAACACAAGCCTGACCCAAAAACCCACAGACCTGGCAGGTTTTTCTCATGATGGCCACCCACGTGGGAAAGCTCCATCCCCACCCGCTGCCGCGGGGGCCAAGGGGTCCACGGGGAGAGCACGCAGAGCCTGCCGGTGCCGACAACCCCGAGCACAGAGCCGAGATGCTCACCAAAAGAAAGGAAAAAAAGTTTAAGTGGCAAATATCAGAAACTGTGGAAACCCCATTCAGATCCCAGGTGTTTCACACAGCTGCCGGCGACGCTCTCCCGGCAGTGGGATGGTTATGGGCTGGGGGGGATCTACGGAGGCTGCACTGCAGGAACAAGTGCCGGTCGCATCACACAGGGATGGGCTTGTCCTTTGAGCTTGTTTTCTCCACTAACTGAGATGTTTAGATATAAAATATACATCAGAGCTCCTTGAGTTTATTCCAGCCAAGCGCTCCGACAAGGAAAATTACTCAGATCCCCACTTAGACGGATTTTAAAAGGCTGGGAGAACGATGAGGCTTTGGGCTGCCGCAGAAGCCAGCAGCACGCCATCCCCAGCAACACACACCCCCTCGCAGGCGATGGGAAATCTGGGGGGAAGCGACAAGTGTCTTCTGTTTTCCAGAGGAGAAGCCATGCCTCGGTCGGGATCTGGTTTGGGGCATGTGAGGCTGGCACGCTGAGCCCTCCACAGCCCCACACCGGGTGGGTATTCCTGGGGGGGTCGGCACATGCTGCCCATCATTCTGCAGGCTCCCACCAGGCAGGACAAGGGGGATGGGGGCAGGGAGCCCCCCCAGCTCTGCCCCCCAGCCCCGGGCTGTGGCAGTGGGTGCCCCGTGGGTGCACGACCCGGCGCTGTGGGTCCTAATTCCTCCTCCTCTCTGTTCGTTCCTTTAAGCGAGACACGTACAGCTTCCACGGTGGAAAAGACAGAATCCAGGGTGTTTGCTCAACTCCCACAACGCAAATTAAGAGAGCGCAGGCTTTGGTTTCCAAAAGAGAGAGAATATCTATTTTCAGTTATTACACTTCATGTGGAAAGGTAACACAGCCCTCAGGCACCAGTGGCTGGGAAAAAAAAATGGGAAATAAGGTGGCATGTGTCCTGTCAGGGGAGATAAAATGGAAATGAAGAGACCCATTCGTCATGGGTGTTAGAGACCCGCTGCGTTCATCGTTCGTATGGTAACGAGCGACGGTAATTACACGCTCTGGTATCGTCCCTCCTTCCATGGAACCATGCCCCTCAGCACCATTTCTGCTAGGCTACGGTGTGCTGCACGCGGCTGCCCCACCACAAATGGCCACTCAAAGCATCTCCCCCCACCCTTCGCCCACCCACAGCCACACTCTCCTGCACGCCCGACGAAGCCACATGTCCCCCCCCCAGCACAGAAACCAAGGAATCCAACCAGAAAATGCAGGGAAATGCTTGCTCTCCCAGCAGGTGACACACTCCCCTCCTGGAGCCCACGGGGAGCAGTGGCCCACCTGGCAACGAGCTCCAGGCAGAGCATCCCCGTCTCTGTGTGTGCCCGTGGGAGGGAAGAGCCCCCCAAGCCCCCCTGCAAGAGGACACACGGGCAGCCTGCGCAGGGCCCTTGGACCACGTCCTGGTGTCTCTGGCCATCCTGTGTGACAGCCCAGGGCCCACCAGTGACTCTCACCAAGCTGACACGGGAGCCAGGATGACCGGTGGTCCTCGAACAGAAGGATGCTGGCTGGGTAGGATGGGCTGCACAGTTCCACCACATACAAACCGACCAGGAATCCTTCTTGCTCATAGTATTTTTGAAACAATTACAACTCTTACCATCCATCCACTCCCGATTTCTGCAGCTCGGAAATCCCGAAGGACAAGGAGCCCATGAAATCATTCCTACTGGTCAAAATCCACGGACAACCGCCTGTCTTTGTCCGCCTCCTTCAGTTGGCTGGAAGAGAGGAGAGAAAAGAGGGGTGGGTGTACTTCGGAAGCCATGGCTACACCACCATGCCCTCCATGCTCCATGGATGCGAGGTGAAGGGACGGTCTGCAATGACTGCTCAGCTCTGGAACATTTAATTTCCCGGCCACACGGGTTTCCAACGGAGAAGGCAGCGTTCCTGCCCTGAAACACTCAGCTTTGATCAGGGGTCAGGGCAGAGGGTTGAGCGTTTCTGAGTCACACTCCTAGGACCAAAAAGAATTATTCCTCAGCTGAATCATCTTAATGTCTCTGAATAATTAAAGCAGAGCAAACACAATCACGTGAATTCTTAGGGGTGAGAAAAATCAGTTTACAAGTTTAAACATTCTTCTAGTACTTACAATTTAAATGTCTCGTTCCACTCAGGATTCAGGGAGCACTTGATAGTTTTGGTCTTCTGTTTGCTTTCATTTTTGGGGTCGGGGATTAGTTTAAGCTTCACGTAGGGATCTGACAGGCCATTAGGATCCATAGGAACTAGGTTTTTAGCATCTCTTACTGAGGAGAAGAAAAAGGATTAAATTCAGTATTCCAGCTACACAAATATCCAACGATAGGCAACTTGGTGTGCCAACAGCATGAAAATAGTGATTTAAAATGATACATGCAGACATGGACATTGCATGAGAAATGACATTCAGTTATCCATGCAGAGCAAATACGGCTCTAAGGGACACGGGAGGCTGGAGGATCAACTCGAGAGGTTATTTTCACTCTCTGGTAGGATGATGTGTTTGCTCTCGCTTCTGAACAGTTTAAAGCTGCTTCGTTTCCTCTGGCACCTTGGTAAACAGAATTGCACTGATTTGCAGCCTTCTTTTGGGTGAGGTGGGAGCACAGGGATGGAACTTCCCATGGAATGGGAAGAGCCATGAAGAGGGGACAGCAGGCACCAGACAGCACCAGCACAGCGGCCCAGCGATGAGCTCTCTTTCTGAGGCCCCTTGGGCTCAGCTGCCGCAGCCCCGAGGGACCAGGGGGGATGCCCGCAGGGAGCATCACTTGGCTCCAGACACTGGAGCCTCTCCTCGGGAAGCAGAAACAGAGCAAGGAGAAGATGGGAGGGCAAACCTATGGGCGACCGACTGCCTGTAATTGGATTGCAGCTTTGACAAATTAAATACAATCAGGCTGATCTAAGCCTCTTGCCCTAGATTAAGTCAAAAAGGGTCTGTCTGCTGGGAGAAGGGTCTTATCTTCCCTTCAGCCCGAGCAAAGACATCAGAGATGGAAAGTCTGATGGGACATGATGGAGAGCAGCCATAACCCAGGGGAAAGCTGATTGCAAGAAAGTCCAGAGCAGAACCTCTGCCGGGTGCTTTCGTGGGGTCTCCTGCCCAAACAGCCCAGGCCTGAGCCTGCAGCACTGCCCGAGCAGTGGGGGGCATTCCCTCCCACCCCTCCTCGGCAGCCCCTTGGCGCGGCACACCAACACCTCCCCAGGTCCAGTGCACACCTTGGGGCTCAGGTTGTGCTGTGTTCGGAGCAGGGAACGCGGCACTGCCTGAAATCCCGCCGGGAGCTCTGCTGCGAGGTTCACTGCGGGCACAGCTTCACCCCACACACCCCATAATGCAGAGGAGCCCAGCCGTGTGTGCGGTGCTGCGGGACCTTAGAAGACACTGTCAGAGAGTCAGCAAGACTAAAAACAAGTGCTCAGCTGCCAGATCACCAGTAAGCTGTTCCTGATGCAAGTTTGGGAGCCAGAGAGCTTCGAAAAGCAAATTAATGCTCCAAAATCTGCAATCTACTGCTGTCCTCCTGAAGTATTGCCCAATTTCCAGCCCCGTGGAGTAAAACTTGTAGCCAAAATTCCAATCTGCATTTATAAACTAGCTCGTTTATCACACACGACACTCTTGACAGCAGCTCGGCAGACAGGCCTGCCGGGAATTGCCTCCTGCCCACTTCCAGGTGCCCAGGCAGCCCGATCGATTCGGCAGCACTGGATACTCTTCCGACTCCTGAGATGATGCAGCCGCGGGAGCCAGAGCCACCTCCTGCCCCTCTGGCAGAAGGGGAAGGGATGACTTCATTACTGACAGCCCCAGAAGAAGCGGCACACAGTTACCTTGCCACGGATGCCATCATGCCCAGGACGGGTCGGATCTCTTTGCCGGGAGGTGGAGACCCGCCAGCGGTCGGGGAGAGGGGACAGGGATGCAGATGCAGCAGCTGCTCAGCACCATTCACCGAGAGCTCGCTCTGCGCGTGCACACAAGGTGCTGGAGGAGGGGGAGGACAGCGGCAAGGCTCTGGTCCCCAGGGCTGTCCCTTCCCGCAGGCTGTGCAGGCACCAGCTGTCTTGTTTTCCCAGCAGGGACAAAGGGACCCTGCGCACCGCTCCGAAACCTGCCATCGTCTCCAGGGAGGGTGCCGAGGGGGGTTGGGGACACCAGAGCATCCTAAAAGCACTTGTGAGAAGATGCTCAAGGAGAAGGATTCACCCTTCCTCTACCAGAGCGGACCGAGGCTTGCAATTGCTTTAGACAGACAACGGGCATCTCTGGAGAATGGTGAAATATCAGACCCGAGCGGATGTCAAGCTTCCCTGGATATTGCTGATCTGTTAATCGCACAGGCTGCTCCCCCAGGAAGGGCCAGCCTTGCAGAAGCATCGGGCCATCCCTCCGCACCGGTGGAAATCCGCAGGGCGGGAGAAGCACCAGCGCCCGACGTGCCTGAACCCGCCCTGCGACAACCGCATCCACGTAGCGAAGCCACGCGGCCCCGCGTCACGCGAGAGCGGCCCCCCAGCCTCCAACTGCCGGCTGCGGCCCCGCCGCTTCATCGCTGCCATGTCCCGACAGCTATTTCACGTGCCATGTAATAAATGAATCGCCCTGTTTCGGAAGTCTGGACATAAATATCAGCTCTGCACTTTGGAGGATGCACGGTAGTTACGCTGTGGCTTAATGTGGACTCTCAGTCAAGTCTTCTGCGGGAGGCTTTGCAGAAAGGCTCCCAATCTGCTGCGTGCAATCTCTAAGTAATGACTTTAATTTCCACCGGCCCTGCTGAGGCTCTGCCCTGATACAGCCGGAATGCTTTCCTCACCCCTTATCAGAGGAGAAGAACACGTATTTTCTCATCATCCCTATAAGCTTTTATCTGCGCCTTTTTGATAGGAAAAAAGGCAATCTTTACACCCACGATCTCAAATTATAACACACAAGAGTGTGTTAGAGAGAAGTGCTGGGGTCGGTCCTGCCGAGGCTCTGCCTGGCTGGCAGGGAGCTTGGGGGGGTCTGTGGGCAGGAATGGCTTTTGCTGTTTGCAGGGAAGTGCCCTGCGTGGGGAGCACAGCGCTCCTGTACCCCTGCCCCCCGCCCCGGGCGCTTCGCACAGCTCCAGCCTCAACTCCTTGACGGGTCCAATCGCAGCTGTGGGCAACCACCCGCTCCGCAGCGCTTGCCACGGGCTCCTGCCTTCACCCAGGGTGGGACCAGGGCTCCCTGCCCACAGCCCTGTGTGGCCGGGGCATGGTGAATGATGCTCCCAAGTGTCCTGCTAAACCAGGGCCTCCCAACAGCCTCCCCCTGCAACTCTGATGAGCTTTTGCTACCTTTTGGTACTTTCCTGGCTTTAAAATTATTACGAGAAAGTATTTTCAATGACCCTGACCATCTGCAGCACAGGGAGAGCAAGAGATGCTCCCAGGCTGGAGCCCCTCTGCCATGGGGACAGGCTGGGAGAG
>NW_010228034.1:60613-62725 GCF_000690775.1 Eurypyga helias
AGGAGAAGCTGTGAGTGCCCCATCCCTGGAAGTGTCTGAGGCCAGGCTGGATGAGGCTTGGAGCAGCGGAACAAACCCAGGAGTGGGATGGAGCCGCTCGCTCCCAGGACTCAAACAGGATGATGTCCCCTTAGAGGATGCAAAATCATGTCACATTGAATCAACGCTCTGACTTTGCTTCACATTTCACCGTCTGAACGGCCAGCGCAATGTCCTCTGGAGACAAATGAATAAGCCTTCATCGTTTACCAGGCCATTGTTCACTTCTGAACAAACCCAGGAGTGGGATGGAGCCGCTCGCTCCCAGGACTCAAACAGGATGATGTCCCCTTAGAGGATGCAAAATCATGTCACATTGAATCAACGCTCTGACTTTGCTTCACATTTCACCGTCTGAACGGCCAGCGCAATGTCCTCTGGAGACAAATGAATAAGCCTTCATCGTTTACCAGGCCATTGTTCACTTCTTTAAGGAACAGGAAAAATAATTCCTGACCCTCATAGTCAATCAGTTTATGCCCTGAAGCATGAGATTTGATTACCTCATGTTATTATCTCAGCATGCAGACCTAAAATATTTCATTAATGAGAATAATTTTATCTATTCATTTAAAAAACCAAAATGCTTCTTCTTGACCTTAAGCAACTTTCTGACTTTTCAAGCAGAAAACAACAATTAAGGGAAAGAAAAGTAAAAGCCTGGGGAAGCGTAGCAGCGATACCTCGTGTCGGGGGAAACGTGCTGCTCCCTGGCCGTTTATGGCGTTTCTTTGACAGTTAAATTTGATGTAGAATAGTTTTACATCTGTCATATTCTGACAGTTTTGTGCATCGTTAAGGAGTAGTAACATCATTATTAATAGGGATGAGTAAGAATATTACGATCCCATTAAAAGCAGCCGGTCTGAAATCACTCTGGGTACTGAGCCCAGCTACAGCTCCTGGTGCTGCCGAGGAGAAGCTGCCCTTGTGCCAGGCGATTGTCAGGAAGATCCATGGGTAAGTCCTGGACTTCCCTGGCTCGGGGGGTGGTGCTGGCAATGCTCTCCTGCTCTCCGTTGGCAGAAGATGCTGCCTGTGACCCTGGGGAAGCCGCGGCAGACCAAGACCAGCAGCCACAGCTCTGGCTGCTTGGCTGAGGCTCTGCAGGGGCAGTGACGATGCTCAGGGTGGGATTTCTGGGAGGAAGAGCCTCCCCCTGCCTGGGGGCACTGCTGGGGGGCGTAGTGCTGGCCTGGGGACATGGCTGCCCTGCCATGGGAGCGAGATGTCACCCGCTCTGCCTTGTAGGGCCAGGGCAGGTAGAACTGGTTGAATGGTATTTGAATAATTTATTCCCTAAAATTTGCAATAGTTTCCAAATAAATTATTCAGACAACATTTTTTTAATTACTCAGCCAGCTGTAACTGCAGGAACAGGCTTAGGAAGAGACACAACTTCAGACACCCACATCTTCCACAACTAACATGGGGAGAAATACCACTCCAAGGAATGCCCACAGCAGGAGGGAGCACAGCCTTGTCCTGGCCATGGATAAGACCCTTCCTCCAGCTCCAACAAGAGCTGTGCCCTGGAGAAGTGGACCAGGCAGCTCTGGAGCTACCAAATGCTGCAGGATCAGGGAGGGATGCAGTGCCCGGGGGTGCATCCCATTCCCCTCCCAGTGATGGGGAGGACTCCTGCAGGGAAGCCCCCCCAGTCCCACCAGTATGGCATGGTCCTGCTGAGCTCTGCCACCAGTTTAAGGGGCAGCATGCATGAGCAGATGGTTCCTGATGTTTCATCTGGGGTAAAACCAGCCCCGGACCAAGGAAAGGGGGCTGGTGCCCCAACAACAGCTCCCCACGGAAGGCAGCCCAGCCCCAGGAGGTCTGCTCCCCAACCTCGGGCACTGCGCCCAGCCCACCCTCCCCCAAAGGCTGCCTTGGCCTCATACTGGGGGCACGGGAGATGCCGCACAGCCCAACACAGAGGGGCTGCAGCCGCCCCATCGCCTGCGCGTGGCATGGTCGTGCTGAGCTCTGCCACCAGTCTAAGGGGCGGCATGCATGAGCGGATGGTTCCTGGTGTTTCACCTGGGGTAAAACAAGCCCTGCACCAAGGAAAGGGGG
>NW_010228034.1:62833-64044 GCF_000690775.1 Eurypyga helias
CTGGGGGCACGGGAGATGCCGCACAGCCCAACACAGAGGGGCTGCAGCCGCCCCATCGCCTGCGTGGGGTGTGTGGCTGGGACCCAGGTTTCCATGGAAAGGAGGATTAATACACTGGATAAATAAAACCCGGAAAAGTTCTTTGCTAAATATGCAGTGCCATGTGGGGGTTCACTTGTATGTTAAAAAAGAAAGCCTACAACAAAACCCACTCCTACCCAGCTCTTAAAGACAGCTTACACTGCCAAATCCCTTACCTTCGTGTCTGAGTAAGCAAGGCCCTCAGAGCATATTCAGTGCAGACAATTCTGCTTCCCGTTGCCCATCACACGGGATAACCCTTCTGAAATCCCCCTCAGCGCAAGGAGAGGTCAGAGCTCAGCCACCTCAACCCACCCAGTCACCTCACCACAGCCCTGGCCAGCAAAACGCAGTGACACGCCAGTGGCACCCCGTTTTTCCCACCTCTGAGACAGGATTTTGGAGAGGGGGAGGCTCTCCGACTGACCCGCAGGTCTCATCTTCCTCCCTCCAGCAGCACGCACCATCCCGGCTGGGAGCAGCCGCATTCCAGCCAGCACCCAGCACTCGGACTAAGACCCCTGTGTGTTAAAATCTTTAATTAATGCTCTAGAGAAGAATATACTTGCATACGCTTACACAATAGAGAAGGCACAGGACTCATTATGGCTGCATCTTCCTGGGCCGGTGATTATTAATTAACGCACTTCCAGCTCGTTTATCTAATCACGGCATAATTGATTTCAGTTTTGGTCAATGTTGTACTTCATCAGCTGGGTAAATAGCAAAGCTCCGCTCCCGGCAGCCTCTGCCAGTGCTGGAGGCACAACAGGGTATCGGCTGTGACCTCGAGCTGATGCCACATTCCCGACGGTCCTAACGGGGGTCTCTGGAGTCACCAGGGACGCCAGCACCTTGCCGAGACTGCCAGGAGAGAAGAGGGACCCGACATCGTCCCCACGCTCCAGCAGCCCTTGCAGGAGGACAGGGCACACGCTGCTCCCATACACACACAGGTCAAAGTCACCTAAAGGTGCTGGATATTCCCATCCCCCGCATACACCCTGGAACCCACGGCACAGCCCTCGCACGTGTTTCCTCGAGTCCCCACTGCCGCCCTGAGGTAAGGAACACAGTGCCTGACCCCCAGCTTAGTGCAGGGAACTCCCCGCTGGGACACAGGGACACAC
>NW_010228035.1:0-2219 GCF_000690775.1 Eurypyga helias
CCCCTTTCCCTGGGGTTTTTGGGCTGGATCCCCTTCCCGCCGGAAAGAGCAGCGTGGAAGTTGATGGAAGCTGGAGAGAAACTCCAGCAGCAGCTGCTGTGCCGCCTTTCCCGATTCCTGCCTTGCTTTTCCCCAATTCCTGCCTTGCTTTTCCCCAATTCCTGCCTGCCTTTTCCCCAATTCCTGCCTTGCCTTTTCCCCAATTCCTGCCTTGCTTTTCCCCAATTCCTGCCTGCCTTTTCCCCAATTCCTGCCTTGCCTTTTCCCCAATTCCTGCCTTGCTTTTCCCCAATTCCTGCCTGCCTTTTCCCCAATTCCTGCCTTGCCTTTTCCCCAATTCCTGCCTTGCTTTTCCCCAATTCCTGCCTGCCTTTTCCCCAATTCCTGCCTTGCCTTTTCCCCAATTCCTGCCTTGCTTTTCCCCAATTCCTGCCTGCCTTTTCCCCAATTCCTGCCTTGCCTTTTCCCCAATTCCTGCCTTGCTTTTCCCCAATTCCTGCCTGCCTTTTCCCCAATTCCTGCCTTGCCTTTTCCCCAATTCCTGCCTTGCTTTTCCCCAATTCCTGCCTGCCTTTTCCCCAATTCCTGCCTTGCCTTTTCCCCAAGGCCGGTGGCAGCCTGTTTGGCAGCAAAATGCTGGGACGCACAGGCTGGGCCTCGCGTTTGGGGTGTAGAGAGAAGAAAGGGTGATGGGCTTTCTTTGGTGTTTTTGGCAGGACGCGGCGGCAGCTATCGACAACATGGTATGGACCCCGTTTCCGCTCGCCCCTGGAGACGCCTGGCTCTGCCGTGCTCCCGGGAGCACCGAGCACAGCCCTGGGTGGGCTCTGTTTCCCGCCGGGCTGGGCAGGGATGGAGGGGCACGGTGGGGTGTTTTCACCTCGTGGGGGGCTCTGTGCCGTTTTTTCCTCTGCAGAATGAGTCGGAGCTCTTTGGCAGGACAATTCGTGTGAACTTGGCCAAACCAATGCGAATTAAAGAGGGATCCTCCAGGCCTGGTGAGTCGGTACCGGGGAGGGGGGACAGGAGTGTCCCTGTGGGTGGTGAGAGCTTCGTGCCTCAGCTTTTCTCTGGATCCCCAGACCCTGAGGCAGAGGCCCCCGCGCTGCCTCCCGTCTGGGGATCTCCGTGATCTGAGCAGTACCCTAATAAGCAAAAATAGCTCCCTGTTCCTTGGGTGGAAACGCTCTGACAGAGGGCACAGCACAGGCGTGCCAGGCAGAGTTACCCGCACATCTGGCCACATCTGTAAAAGCCAAGGGCCCCCTGAGCTAACCCTGCGTGGGGTTAGTCCCATGTTGGCTCGCACTTGCCCGGTGACGTGTGGCACCTCTGGGAGGAAGGAGGGATGACTGTGTCCCTGACTTCCCTGCACACCGTGTCTCTGGGGGAGGCCTCTGCCAGCTGAGCGCTGCCAGGCCTCGGGTGCGCTCCTGCTGCCAGCGCCGTGCTGCTCCCTGACCCGCGGCCCCCGCTTTGATTCCTGTGCCCTGACCCACCCTTTTGCCGTTGCAGTCTGGTCAGACGACGACTGGCTGAAGAGGTTTTCAGGGAAGACGCTGGAGGAGAACACCGAGGAGGCAGGGGCCGAGGCCCCCAATCCGCAGGTGCAGGAGGTAGGAAAAGCAACCGGCATCGTCTGTATCCCTGCCGTCCCGAAGGCTGAGCGTGTGGGACCAGCTCTCTCTGGAGGCAGAGCAGGGGCACAGCATCTCAATCTCAACTTGCTCTTTCATTTTCCTGCCCAGGGTGAGCCTCCTGCCAAGAAATCCCGGGTCAACCCTCAGGTTTACATGGACATCAAGATCGGAAACAAACCTGCAGGGCGGCTGCAGATCCTGCTGCGCTCAGATGTGGTGCCCATGACCGTAGGTGAGGAGGGGGTCGGCCTCCCCAGCGGGGTGGCTTCCCACTGTGACGCAGCTCTCACCTCGCTCCCCCTCGCCCCCGCACAGAGAATTTCCGCTGCCTCTGCACCCACGAGAAAGGCTTCGGCTTCAAAGGGAGCAGCTTCCACCGCATCATCCCCCAGTTCATGTGCCAGGCCGGCGACTTCACCAACCACAACGGCACTGGAGGCAAATCCATCTACGGGAAGAAGTTTGACGATGAAAACTTCATTCTCAAGCACACGGGGCCAGGTAGCGCCAGCTCCCCGGGCGGGGCCCGGGGGGATGGAACGGGCAGCATCGCCTGGGGGCCACACTTGAGCTCTTCTG
>NW_010228036.1:0-33817 GCF_000690775.1 Eurypyga helias
GGTTGCTGCTGCAGGAGACCAATACACAACCATCTCAGCGGATGAGGCGTGCTGTTATGTTCTTAATTTCTTTTTTTTTCAGGAAGTCTGCAACTTTGGCGCACTGCGAGTAACTGAAAAGCTCTGGTGGAAAACAATAAGATGGTAGCGTATTAAGCTAAACGACTGCAAACAAACTCTGCAGAGCTATTTTTGCTTAAGTAAACATTTCTAGCTTCCCCAAAAAGATGAGTCTGTGGCCACCCTAAATAATATTAAATTAACTGATAACTCACAAACACTGAAGTCGGTTGTTTGTCTAAGGGGCCACTGTAAGCACACCCATGGCAAGGACTACTAACACCTTTGGCACGGGAATCAGGCAGACCCATCTTCTCATTCCTTGCATGCCATGCATATGCATAATTCCATATAAATCATGGGTTTGAACAACATAGAAGCACTAAACAAAGTTAAAAGTTCACAAAAACACATTCAGAATGACATCTTATTCCCAGCTTTCAGTAAGCACATTACACGTTGAAGAGTTGCCATGATTTTTTTCTTCGCAACCCAAGCTTTCGGTCCCCTCCTCCTGCACCTTCTCGTCACATTTCCATCTCCAAACTCACTGCTCATGCAAACGATTTCAATGGCACTTCACAAACATATGCAGAAAGTGCAGCCAGACGTCTTCCTTGAATTTCAGGAAGGCAGAGAAGTGTCAGAATTAAATCTGTATTGCTCTGATGTTGCCAAAAATAGTTTCTGCACTCACTCTGTGTCTGTGAAGATGGATCTCAAGGCCAAACACAGAAATTAGCTTCCATATCAACATTTTACTGTCACTTTCATCGCCACGCCAATAGATTAGTTGAAATAACATCATTTACTGGCATGGAGTGTTATTGCAAACAGATGTCATCGTTAGGATAAAGACAAGTTCTACTATTTCATCCAGGATCTTATTCATGGAAATTTTGATATTTCTCATTGAAACGAGAAATAGTTTTCAGTCTTTGAATCTTTCACCCTTCTAAAACACTTAAGAGAGGGGGTTTTTTGTTTGTTTTGTTTCCCCTTCCAATGAAAAAGAAATCAGTGTTTTGCTTGACAAGGCAAAATTCTGGTGGTTATTTCCACTTAAAGGTTTTCCTCCAATGAAAGACAAACATTAATTGGAAAAATATCTACAAACAGTTCTAATTTCCTGTATATCTTTCATAATTGTATCTAATCGCATACTGCTTCCTTCAACCCTTCTTTATTTATAGTTGAAAAATTCTACTCTCAAATATGTTTATGCTTTTCCATATGTCTAGTCATTGGGCCACCTTCTCTATGCCATTCGGATAAAACTAAAGGTTTATTTTTGATGATTGTTTTTTGCTGCCTTCCCTTACTATGAAGGCAGTATGTGTCGATAATGGATACCCATTTTACTTCTTTTATTAGAAAAGAATATGAAACAGTGCAATGTAATGAGGTTGGGCACCAGAACACAGCAGCTGAGGAGGGACAAAGTACTAGTGCATCCTGCAGAAATCTGAAATCTCAGTCACGCTGGAATGAGAGGCAGCGCTCCGGTTGACTTCAGTGGGGTCTAGGATTTCATCCTAAGAATTTAATAATACTGCTGTTCCAAGTAAGTTCAAGCAGAAACACACACTCACGGGCATGGTTTAAGGCGCTCAGTCTTACACAAACAAAGACCTATGCATTTAAGTAAAAGAATTTTGAGTCCCTAGATTTTATTTATTTAATCTACTTACAACTTATTAAATATTAAACACTACATTGTAATAGATGATATTCACCTCTGAGAAATAACAGTAAAAATCACCCAACGCACAAAAAAATGCCATAGTGGCAAATTTGTGTTCTTTCTCATTCTCCTCCAGAGAAGATAGCAACAAATAAGGTCATGTTTGGCAACTATTTTCATCTAATATGTTGACTCATTTCTGCTCACTGGGTCTATGTATTCTTTACGCCATGCCTAATAGGTTGTACGTAACTTCTACATGAAGCTTGCTGAGTGTCCCCATCTCAAGAGCTCTAGGGCCAAGATGGAAACTCACAGCAGTTCAGCACAGCCCTGGCCTCTGCTTCTACTCACATCAATGGAAAAGTTCCTTTACATCTCAGTAATGGAGGGTCAGGCCGTGAAATCAAAATCCTTTGGAAAAAACCCAACTACATTCTATTTTAAAAGTCCAGCAACTTGTTCTGTACAATGCTTGAGTCCTCTGATAGCCTGGAGAATTGACACTGGCAAGAAAACATGCCTTTATAATGTAAGACGAAAGTTTAACTCGGGAAAAAGGGGAAGAGCTTATATTAACAACCCCAGAGTGCACACCAAATCAGCCTGGCTCCTGGAAGATCCCAGGCTGAGCTGTGAACACTCACAGTGTCCTGGTGTGGGTACAGGAGGTGCGGAGCCAGGAGGGAGAGCCAGACGGGATGCAGAGAGGTTTGTGACGCCCCAGGCACCGCTGGAGCTGGGTACCCTGCCGAATGCTGACTTCCAAATCAGCCTAAGGTACATAAATGCACCCGGGACACCACCTGCTTCACTGGCACTGACCCTTTTCCTGGTTTTCCCAGCACTGTGGCTGTGAATCACCCCCAGGACAGGCTGTAGAACAAGCCTTTGCCTTATATCCTCACTGAGTTGCATTAATCTTGCAGATCTTGATCCTGCATCTACTGTAAATGCCTACAGGGACCACCACTGTGTCTCATCACGCTGAGCTGAGGAAAGAGCAGGAGTTAGCTACCGGTGGCGGAGGAGCCCCCAGAAACTCTAGCTGGAATTTCCATCTTCTGCTTTTGCCTTTACTGTAATTATGTTTCAGAATAATTTCTATGTCAATCTTCTGCTTCCAAATATAAATGTCACTTCTCTTGCCCGGGTTCAAAATAAACTGTCAGTTCGAAATAGCTTCTAACACGCTAATAATGAAATACCATTTTACCCCCACTGAGAATAAAATGCTAGCACTAATCACACCATTCTAAAGGGCTTATAAATCAATAAACTGAGAGGCAATGAATGAACAAAATGCTGATTGAAATCACAAGCACATCAAGTATCTGCAGATAATCAGCATCACATGTTTAAAAAAAAAAAGAAGAAGAAATAGTTTTCCTTAAAGATGTGGATACACACAGTTCCTCGCTAGATTTTATTCCCACAACGTGGTTTGATTACCTCACTGGGGTAGATGGAAGCACAATGGAATGCTAGAAAATGAGAGCAGTAGATCACTTTGTGATGTGACATTCATAACCCAAAGGGGTACAGCCTCGTAATACACTCTCTCCAGTAGCTGGGATTTTTCCTGTGTCTATTTTCCCTCTCCACCGCTGGATGCCAGCTGGCAGCTCTCGGTGGTGAGCAGCTCTGGGGCGGTTTCCAAGGTCAGGGCTGTGTCAGATGGCAAACACAGCGGCCACCAGCTGACCCAAACGCCTGGCTGGGGTCACAGGGCGGGAACTGCTGGGGCTGAGAGCATCACCCACCTCAGATCCAGCCACCCACTGACACAGCCCCAGCCCACAGCACTGCGTGGAGAGCCCAGGAATATGACTCTCCCCTCCCACCTGCAACAGAACTTCCCGTTGCCTTCTCTCCTGAAGCTGGTGCTTTATGGCTCTTGGCCACATGCAGATTTTGGTAAGGGGCTCCAGATGGGTGTCTACCTCTGGTATCTTGTGTAACATACGTGTTCATCATTGGCTGCTGTGCTATCCCTCTTAGCTGAATGCACAGCTCACCTGCAACATTCCTCCCCACCCTACTGAGGCTGAGAACTCAGTGTTGGGACAAGCTGTTCTCAAACTCACCATGCTGACTTCAAGCAGTGATTCACACGACTGCTGCTACAGACCTGCCACCCCACTTGGGGGTGTCTACAAAGCTCTGCTGCAGGAAACGCTGACAAGCTTCTAAGGCTCCCCAACATCTTGGCACCTCGGAGGCGTCCCAGTGTCTCAGCTCAAGCCCAGAAGACCTGGCAACACAATCCAGTGTTTGCAGGTGTAGGATGTCTCGTGTGAAACCCTCCTGAAGGACGGAGCAGCCCTTTGCCGACTGACCCTTGGTCACCACAGCATTTGTCACCCCAAACCCCATCCCTTCTATCGCTGGAAAGGAACCTATAAGAAACCTTGAGTACCTTGGAAGTGGCACACTGCCATTTTTAACCAACAATCCTTCTTGTTTTAAAAGCAAATGCTGGCACTGGATATACAGAGACACAATGTTTGATGCAGAACGCCAGCAGGCCAGATCCTCAGTTCTATGGAAACTGGTGACAGCAATAGATTTCAGTAATTTCCTGCGTGAGAGTTAAGAATGGTTCTTATTTACAGCCAACTCCAAATTAATTCCCCATATGCTTTATTGGATCTTTCTTAAAGAGTCTTCTATAACTTCTTCCTGTGAATCCTGATGCAACATGATGAATAAAATACAATAGAAATTAAGATGCTGGGAACTTATGACAAAGCTTCTAATTATAGATCTAGGAATAAATGAACGTGAGATTCTCCTGCTAGAGAACTGTAAATTAAGATAATGGATATTAAGATTGTCTTTTTTTTTTTATTTTGCAATGCTTGATGTTAATAGAAAGTGATTTTGTGTATTAGTCCAAGTGTCTTTAAAGACTTTTAGTGTCATTATTCAATAATGGACACATTTTAATAAATTTGCTTTTCTGAATAGGTAAATGGATTAATTGATAGAGGATCATGAAAAGCTTTGCGAGTGTGTGTTGATGAACTTGTTAATAAAACATCACAGAAAATGTTTTATTCACACCAGATAGGTGGGTTCACCCCTTGTTAATATTCAACAAACCTAAAATGTTCCTTTGAAGTGGCAGTGAGGCATTGTGATCTTCAAGTGATATAGGGTAGGAACTTCTTTTAATAAAATCTTCTGGGGAAATACACCACCTCAGGGGTTTAAAATCGCCACGTATTTATGTTGAGCAGCACCTGTTGTTCGAATGTTTGAATGCTACTGCTGCCATTTTAAACATTTCTCCCCAAGTGAGGGTAGCTCTTCACAGTGAGGCGTCTCTTAATAAATGCTTTAAAAACACGGCGGAAGGTTCTCAGTATGGAAATTAGATAATATAAAGCTCTTTTTGTCCTTTGAAAGGTGACAATGATATTTCCTCAACTCTTACTTCCTCAAATGAGCATCTAATTACCTATTTTTTTCAAAAGACTGATTAACCTACAACTCTAATTCAGTTGGTTAATGCTTTCTAGCAATTTGTGCTTGTTGGATCCAGAGAGCTGTGTAGCTGTAAATATGTCCAGCAGTGTTACAGAATTTAGGCACCAAGCTTCTAAAAGTATCCAGAAGCCCAGCCTCTGCTGGAATCCAGTGTAAACTTCATCTGGTGCCTGGGAGCTGGATATTTCAGTAATGCCAAGGAGCTGAGCCATAGATATTTAGAAATGTTGCCTCCAGCTATACCAAAGCTCATGAAGCTCCAGCTCTGCACCATGCTATGGCTGGTGGCTATAGGTGTGTTCAGCTGTCACTCATCACCGTTGCTGTCCATCACCAGAGGTTCTAATGCTTTCTGGGATCTCAGCGGAAGGTTTTGTGTGAGGTGTGGGACTGCGTATGCCCGCACACAGGTATCACAGAGCACAAGGACAATGTATGTTACTCATTGCCAAGATAATACAAAGAAGATGAGACTCTTTAATTGTTATACACTGGAAAACAGAAAAAGTTGACATTACCTTGCAAATAATCTTGTAAAGTTTCTCCTACATGCTCTTCTTCACAATCCACCCACGTTGCCACATGCCTGTCTGAGAGCTTGGGAACTGCCAGCAAAATCCCTACTGGAAGATACTCCGCAGGGCCCCGGGTGCTTGAGACCTCTGTAACGCATTTAAGTGTTAGCGGGAATAAATGTCTATGGACACTTGTTTGCATGTTGCAACCAGTTGTCCTAAATATTGTATTAGACTATGGTTTTAACCCGTTACATTACGTGTGCCTGTGCAGCAGCCCTCAGCAGGGCTTTTGCAAACATGCATGGTACACACGTGGCAGCTCAGCGCGAGCACGAGGGCCCCAGACCAGTTACAAGGTCCTCTGTGAGGCAGAGGTAACTTTCTCCTGTTGTCACATGTGACAAATAAGTATTCTTGTCTTGATAATGAAGAAGTTATACTGTACAATAGCGGTTTTTTACACCTCTCATGCTATGCTGCCACTCTATGTCACCAGTAAAACAGAACAGCAAGGAAAGGCTTGAAGGGGGAGAACAAGGGAATTGATAGCAGCCTTACCAAAAACCTATCCTCCTCTGCTTGAAGAGCCACTAGAAAAAGACATTATCTTTGTGCAGTTGTGATCAGGTATACAGATGTCTCCTTGTCCTCCAGACCCCCACCAAGCTGTCTGGGTATGGCAGCACAACTATCTTGTCAGTTCTGATTTTATTAAGTCCTCATTAGTACTCTAGAGAGAGCCAGAGCAGGAAAGACCGCTCTGACCTCCATCCATCTTTTTTCAACCACATTCTAGTCCTATTTTAAAATAGGTGTTTGTGCATAGCATCTTGGCAGGGAGCAGTCACACGCAGACCCCTGTACCCAGGCTATTTTTTTGGTACCCGCCAATTAACACCATCAGGTTTGCGCCGCAAAGCACAAACTACGACTGCATGTACCTTGGCCCCAGCTCCTTGCTGGCTCTAGGAATGTGTCTCTGGGACCACCCAACTTTACAGCCAGCCACCAGGAACCAAGAAGCTGGCAGGGAGAAAGGTGTGATGTGAGCAGCAAGTAACGCTCACAGGTTGGGGGGCTGTGGAAACAGCAGCTAGCAATTCTTGGGAACCACAGGCTGAGTCCAGGGGAAGTCATAATCCCCTGCTTTTGAGATGCAGAACACCAGGTAGGTAGACATCATACTGGCATGTGTCCAGAGTTTCCATCAGTTATATCTAAAGCACCTGAGTGTCAGGAAATGTCAGGGTTTAAGCTACTGAGAGAACCTTATCTCTGCCCACTTGCGTGTTTGTGCTGTACAGGGTGAAGCACTACTCCGGTGAGTAAAGTCAGAGACCCTTAACTCCCTGTAGGAATATGAATGAATTGTGTCACATTCAAACTTCTCAAATATGTCTTCAGTAAATTATTTAACACCTGCTACATCACTCCCTCCTTCTGACTGTCGCAGCATTCCACTTTGCAAATTTTGAGCTCTAGTTGAAGAAAAAAAAAAACCATAACCTGGCTTAGAATAACATTTCTTTGTAGAATGGAGCATTCACTCTCTCCCTTGGCCAGGGAGCACCTTGTAGGAGTGAGAGGTGAATAAAGCCTGGCTTTGGAGTTTCTCCATTCTGTAGCTTCCACTGACACCTGCTGGAGACAGGCATTTCTTGGCTGATCATTTCAAATTCTGTGTCCAAAATGCAAGTGGGCTAGGCACAAAATACACTTCTCCCCAGTTTAATCAATGAAGCACGCTGCATGTCTGTAACACTAAAACATGGTGAGATTCAAGAACACTTGCCTATTTCCACCTCTGATTTTATGAAATAAACCCAGCTTTTTCTAAAATCTGGACTCCATTCACACTCATGTACACACAGAGATCTCCCAGCCAAAAAAAACCACCCCCATTTCTTAAACAGATAGGAGGAACGGGACCTGGCAGTGGTTGTCATGCTTTCTGGTGCTTCACTGAGATGTGGGGATGCCAGCTCAGCCAACGGGCCCAGCTCTCAGTCCCCTTTGTATGCTGGCTGGCAAACGATGCTGGGGCAATAGAACTGCTGGGTTCACTAACTCCCGCACCACTGGAGGAATTTTGTCCATAGTTGACTTACAGAGTCAGGCTGATTGCTCAGGCTGCTTCCCAGCAGACGCACACAGAGCCCTGCAGAAGAAGGGCACAGTTAGATCTGTGTATGCATGAAGGTGTTCCATGTGTGTACAGCACAGCGATGGTCCGGCACAGCCCTGGTCTACTTCCAGGAGAAGGCTTCCTCCTTTCCACGTTACAAATTTCACCAAGTCCTTGATGAGCATCTAAGGCAAATGAGGGTATTACAGGAATCCAAACATTTTTTTAAAATACCCTAAAATTCAGGCACAGTCCAAAAGCTTTCAAAACTAGAAAATTAGCCACAGTTTTAATAGTAGGTTTTTTATGCTGGTGTAAAATGTTTCTGCTCTGCTCAGCCAGGAAACAGCCGGTCACTGACGAACCCAAACCTTTCCTTCACTTCCAAATAACCTCAGAGTTTGTACATTTGCAACAGCTCAGGCAGCACTGAGCTCTGTATAACTGAAAATGCCTTTTCTGCAGTTAGCTCACAGTGTCTGCCTCATAGCATTTGATCTGACATTTATACAAAACTATTACATTTTGAGTTCTGGCCAACAGGGGACATTTAATGTGAGGGGTTTTTTTTAATGCTGGCAGAAATTAAAGGACAGTTAAATCTTTTTATTTTATTTCCAAGTTCGTTTAATTCTGTCATTACCATCTCGCTGAAGTCCCTCTGGTCATGGCCAGGAGGTGGCAGTGGAAGAGCACCCATTGCTTGACAAACACCGAGCTTTGCCAGGTCAGCGTTGGCTTCAAGGGCTGAAGCAAAGACTGTTTTACATGACAGGAGAGCAGATAGCTGCACTTTGGGGTATTTTTAGACGTATCTCTTATCTATGATAACCGAAGAGCCAAAGTTTGTGGCCTCAAAGCTGGAAAAGTGTAAGGAAACCCACTTGTTTGCTTTAAAACTAAGAGGAGAAAAGCTCAAAACGTTCTTGCAAAACACTGGATTCCGAGACAGCTTTAATAATTTTAATCACTCAGATGAGAAATTATATTTGAACATCTGAACACCAAGCCCACTGCAACTGCCTGAAAGACATAAAGGAGTTTCACAGTAAGCAAACTTGGCAGAACTGTCCCAAAATCAAGTTTTTAAGTCTATATTTGTTAATGAGCCTCTGGCCCCTTTTTAACAGCCCTTATGTTGAGGTAACCCAGAAAATCCTTCCAGAGGAACAGCAGGTGGTAGGTTTGGTCATTGTTACATTAATTCTAATTTTAAATGTACTAGCATGACCAATATTACAGTCCTGCAAGCTGTCACATGCAGAAGAACTTGCTAGCATCTGTTTACAATGCCTTAAAACGGAACCAGCCCCTTGCTCGTTCATCTGTCTGTGTGGGTTTGTGTTTGTGTCCATATTTCTGGTTTGGATTTTGGGGTCTACAGAAAGAAGAGTTTTAAAATATCTGTCTTGAAAAAGTAAATTATCTCTCTAGGAAGCCTTTACTGCCATGCTGTAATCCAAGTTAATAGTTTCAAGTATCAACTCCAGCTGAGGCCCCTGTACACCTCTGGGTGGTCCCGTCTCACGGTACCAATTGGGTTGCCCTCCACTGGCCCAGGAACTGTCACTGGACACCTCAGCACTGTAAACCTATAGGGTAATAAAACAAGAAAGGGCTAAAGAAACTGAAGTAAGTTGATGGTTAAACATAATCTGAAAAAATGAAGTGGAGCATGCTGTCCTACCCTGCCTCGCTTTGGTGTCCTCGACTAGGAGCCTGAGAGAACAAGGGGTAGAGCCTTCTATCTACCCCAGCACTGATGGAACCCCCTGATCTTCTACTGGTCCCTTGGCAGGCAGATTCAAAGGAGCTGAGTCCTTTCATGACATCCTGAGCAGTAAATGTGAGGAATGGGATCCTCTTCTCGCTTTTCCTATGTGCCCTTTCCATTTTTCCCTTTCTCTTTCCACCTTCTGTTTCAGAGGAGCCCGACTTCACCATGGCAGCACCTTTAACAACACTGGCTGGGACACCAGCTACAAGCACCATGGGGTCAGCTGGTGTTTGTACATACTGGCCAGATCGTGGCATGATAGATCAAACCACGTGCTGTGCCTGTATTTCTCTCACAACGAGGCTGTGAGTAAAAGCCAGCACCAGAGAGAGAAATGCAACTGAGTTCTTCTTAGGTGTCCCCTGCTGGGTGTCTTATTTTCTATTAAAGAGAGCAGGATCAGGCCACACACAAAAGCAAACACTAAAAATCCACCCCATTTAATTTCTGAAGGATATTTTGTTTAGCTTTCCTTTTCTATACAGTATTGCTCAAATGGAGGTTTCTTTTGAAAAAAACCCTTCAAAAGGAAGAAAAAAAACATTGAATAGTTACTGTGAAAACCTTACAAAGCCCTTTTGCTTTGACTGTTTTATCTTTTTAAACTTTTAATTAAAGACGCAGTAAAGAAGGAAAAGATTTTTAATGGGTGGGCAATTAGGGTGAATCGGGGCAGGACTCTAAATCAGGCTTAAGCTCTTTATGTTGAGCAGAGCACTGACATTGACACCTTCTCAGCACATCAGAATTAAAAGGACAATGGAGTGAGCCAACCAGAGGTGCAAGAGATTTGGAAAGGTGAGGAAAAGCCAGGAGCTCTTCATTCACGTTAAACACAGAGAAGATGCCTGCAGAAAGTAGTAACTAAATGATATTAATGATGAAAGTATCGAAGAATAGTATGTGTATGCACAGAAAGTTTTTAAAAGTGAAGGTAGAGAACAGGATTTTGAAACAATCTGTTTGTTAGCAGGAAACAAATCTAGATATACATGAGAGAGAGACTAAGCAAAATATCAATTCTCTAGCAAATGAGAAAGGGAAGTCATCAGCACAAAAAAACAAGGAGGCCAAAGTGTTCCTTTTCTTATTTTTCCTCTTATTTCTGAGGGGAAAGATCAGGCGCAAACCCTGGCTAATGCAAGCAGCAGCAGCAAGGTGGTAAGATCTCCCCACAGAAAATGCACAAGGAGACATTCCGCACACTTAGAGAACTCCAAAGTTTTCACACTGCCTAAGCCTGATGGATTTTATCCCAGGAAACGTGGAAAGAATATGGCAGAAGTCATGTCAGAACAGGTTGGGGTTAGCCTACATGGAGTGTAAATAAGCATCAGAAGACTGGAAAAGGGCAAACATACTCAGTTTCTAAGAATGGAAGGAAAAGACTAATCAGGGATTTGTCTGTCAGTCAGCTTACCTCCAAATGCCAGAAAACCCCTGGAAAGCACAAAATCTTTGTGAGCACATGAAAGAAAACAAGGAAATGAGTAAGAGTCAAAATGGATTTGTCAACTGCAAATCCTCTCAGAGCAAACTTGTCTCTTTTTTATGAATGGATTGCAGGTCTGGATAGAGAGAAAACAATAAACACCATCAAAAATGCAGAATGGGCTTAAATACCTTTTCTAAAGACCTTCTCATTCAAAAGGTAGAAAAATGTGTTCTACATGAAGCTCTCATATGGCACAAGCCAAATGGGCTGAATAAACATCCTGAACTAATGGAAATGTAGCAGTTATCTGTGGCTCATGGTCAAAATAGAAGAATGTAATTAACGGGCTCCTCAGACAACAGTCATGGAGGTGGCTATATTCAAAATGTTTTTGTTAATGCTCTCGCAGATGAAGGAGAGAGTCATACTGTCAAAGCTCTAGAAAACACTAAGGTAGAAGGAGATGCAGATATGTTAAGGACAGGACTAGAAACTAGTCAGCTAGGCAAGTTGGAGAAATTATATGAGAACACTAGATAAAACCTTACAGGAACAAGCAAAAGGATGTGCATTTGCCAAAAGCGATTTACTGCGCAAGTAAGAGATGGAGTACAAATAGAAACTCCAGGGATCCAAGATTATAGGAAATCACATGCAGAACGTGAGCCTGTGTTTTCCTATAGTGTTTCAAAATGAAGGTAATAATCAATGCAACACAGAATACTGTTTTCTGAACAAAACTCACAGTGTGGGCTTATAATGAAATGACATTCATGCAGCACAACACTCAAACATACGTTTGAGCCAGCGTACGATGATCCATTTCCTAACATCATGTACTCTCACAGAGCAATTAAACAAAATTGCTCATGTTCTGTGAGAACAAACCTTGCTGGCAGGGACTGCAATAAAGGCTGAACCTGCTTCTGATAATGGTACTAACTCATTTCCCAAAAGCTGAAATTGCTAGGTGACCATCTGTAATTAAAAGGCCTGACTTTAAAAAAAAAAAAACCCACCACTTTTTCCTACAGCTGGCCTCTAGTGAACCTTCCCTCTGAGTGGCACATGAAGCCAATGCAGTATCAATTGATTCTGTACTTTCGTAAACCATTTAGCACAGGAATAAGAAACCAGGAATTTTTGCCGTGGCTTATGAAAGGCAGCCTTCACTAGCCAAAATTTCTGTGTTTTAACATAGTTCTTCTTATTATTCTTATTGTTCTTATTATTAAGAACATTAATAATTATTAATAAAGTATCTCATTCTAGCAATCTTGTTCTACTTCTGTTTGCTAGACAGAAAGGCCGGCTATCAGAAATACATCCTCCCTGCTGGAAATGGGACATCAATGTAGGTACTCCAGAAAAGTAAATACTTGAGCCTTTGATTATTTTTCCTCAGGAGCTGCTGTAAATTAGCAACTAGACAGCTGAAATGGTCACTCTTATCTGCTGCATCATGGGACTAAAAACCCCCAGCTCTGTAAGCTCCTTTTATCACAACAGAAGCTGTGACCTTTATCAGCAATAGATCCTAGGTTCCAGGCTACATGTACAAAACCTTGTTTATATGGTATGATAAATCAAAGGCAAAAATAGCCTAAAGGATTCCTTGCTACATTGCACACTGTGAACAATCATTTACTTTCCAGGGGACCATTAATTAGTATTGATTTGTCTTCTTGCTCAGACAGTTCACAGGCACACGGGTGGGAGGCTGCATGCCAGCTTGTGCAGCATCAGGAGCCTGTAACCCTGCAGCTTTTTACACCAGTTGAAAAGATTTGCAAACAGAAGACATACTACATAGTCTAAAGTTAAGGCGGTCTTCCAACTGCCTGCTTTAAGTGAAATGAAAGAGGAAATAGATGAGATCATATCAATATGAGCAAGAGACCCGTTTGGAGCAAAAAATGGGTTAATAAAACAGTAAGGATGAAATCTGAAGTCCATGAAGAGGCTCACGACCCAATCCAGTATTCTAGAGTAAGACATTCCTGTATCCACTTTGCACAGGTGGAAGGCTGAAACCTGAAAATCAACACTGTATCAGCCCCGGTTTGTGGGGATGGTCTGTAAAAAAGACCGTCACAGAACCAGAATGTGCAGGGAACATGTTGTCAAAACTCCACCCATCTCCTGAGGTAAAGGCAACCAGACAAAAAATCTTTCTGTATTTTCCTAAGTAAATGCTACCTTAACAACCCTGATTGGGACCACCGTTTCTCCACCTTCCTGGAGACCTGCCATGTTAAGAGACCTGGAAAGGCCAAGTAGCTACAAATCCAACAGCTGTTTGGGATAACTGGTCTCACCAGGTGTCGAGCATGTGATTGTGCTGGGAGATGGTATATATGGTGGTAGCAGGGCTCCTCAGAGTAAGGCTGGTCTTGGCAACAAAGGATCAGTGCTTGCTGACTGGCAGTGAGGAGATGAAGCAACTCATGCTGTTCTTGGACAAAAAGGTACCACTGAGAATGCAACTCAGGCCAGCAGGCTCCAGTAACAAGCACATGGTGTACTTGATGTTTAATCAAGTCAGCTAGATCTTCAGTTTCCCAAATAGTGAGAAGAGCTGTACAAGCAGACACACATACACAAACCCTGACGTGGATGACTAGTGAATGCATTACAGTGCTGTAGAGCAGATGGCATATAGAGCGAGCTGGTGACCACTAGTCACCGGGGGCTTGCTGCTTGCCAGCTATGTCCTACTGCTGCTTGCTACCAAGAGGTCTTATGCTTGCTGTACTGGCTAAAGAGGAAGCTAATGCCTAATGTTAGCACTAGTGTTAAACTGAGCCCTTGCTTATTGCTGGTGGACTGTAGAGCAAAAACCGGTTTTATGTAGGAATGAGTCTAGCTTTGTACTGATTGTGTTGACCCATCCTTCTTCCTCCAGACAGCCCCAGGGGTCAGCAGGCACCGGAAAGATTTGCTACCTCTTGTAAGAATAGACAGCAATTAAAATGAGAAGACAAAGTTTCTTAGAATATAACAAGCTGGGGACAGAATTTTAGTAGTCCTGTAGAACCAGGGGGTCTAAGATTAAGTGGAATCTCAACTCCTTCATGCCCTGCCAAATCTTTTTAATAAGTTTTCATTCATTCTCCTCTATTTATTTTCTTACTAGATTAGGAGTGGTCTTTTTTATATGTTAATATGTTTATTAGTATCCGATATTTATACTAATCATCCTCTTCAAAGGATGATCAGTAATCATCCTGACTTCATGTAATAGCATCTACTAATAATACCACCTTGTAAAACTTGTTTATTATGCTACCACTATCTATAAATCACTCCCATCCAACCCGGCCTCCAGCAATATTGCTGGTGTTTCACATGGGGTCTCTGTGTGCCCTATTAAAGGCTCTTCCTGCTGGGCTGGGGCAGGTGCTGGAGGGTCCATTGATGGGGCGAGCACACCATGTTCATCAGGAAGATTAGTCCTCTTAGGAAGAAGATGTAAGGTTTGCTGGGGGGTAGGGAAAACAGGATTTGTTTCCCCAGTTTAGGGGGAGTTTGTGAGCTGATTAGCTGGTTCCTGAGAAACAAAGAACAACTTATGAAGATACTTTGGTGAGTAAAGATCTATCCATTTTATTAAATTTATATTAACGCTGAGTGTGGAAGGGAAACTGATATTAGTTTCTTGTGAAAAGATGGTACTTGATAACATTGACTAGTTCTGATTTAAAGTTCTTGTTTCATGTTGGGATTAGGATGATATTTATGTATACTTACGCTCTCTTTCATGGTTTGTGCCTCACGGGCTCTAATCCTTTATCTGCCTGCTATTGCTATTAGGAAGAGATATGTCACATCTTGAGTTCTTACGTTTATTAGAACCTGGACAGTGTGCTTGGGAGGGGATATTGCTGCATCCTGAGAGCTTCTGACTGTAGAAAAAAGTTAAGGAAAAAAGAAAAGCAATTCAGTAATATTCGTACAATGGGAAACTAACAGGTTGGAAGCTCACTTTTATTTCCCTTCTACTAATGTAGAAGAGCTGGGTCTGTTTAGCTTGGAGAAGAGGAGGCTGAGGGGGGATCTTATCAATGCTTAACAATATCTAAAGGGCAGGTGTCAGGAAGATGGGGCCAGGCTCTTCTCGGTGGTGTCCAGTGACAAGACTGGGGGCAGTGGCCATAAACCAGAAAACAGAAGGTTCAGTCTGAACGTGAGGAACAATTCTCCACTGTGAGGGTGAAAGAGCCCTGGAACAGGCTGCCCAGGGAGGTGGTGGAGTCTCCTTCCCTGGAGACTTTCCAAAGTCCCTGGACTTGTTCCTGCGAGATCTGCTCTAGGTGATCCTGCTCTGGCAGGGGGGTTGGACTAGATGATGTCTAGAGGTCCCTTCCACTGTGAAGAGAAGGGAAAGGTAAGGAGCACTTGTAAAACTCCTGTTCTATTGAATCTGAAATCAAGACAGCTGCTGACATTGATGAAGGTGCTCGTAAGCCTCTTGGGTACCTGGGAGCAGCCAATAGTGTGACTGCAGCTGGTGGTACTCCATGTAATTATTGAGGAGTAACTCGTATTTGCTCCTCTTCTGTTCAGAGAGTTTGTCCAAACATACTTCAGAAGAAGGAGATATTTAAAACCAGAAATATCACAGTACTGAAGTGTTCTGAATCACAGAGGCATTATAGTTCCTTTTAGGCTTCTCTCTGCTTTTCTGATGCTTTCAGTAACCGCTTATCCACATGCTGCTTATTCTGAACTAAACAAAGCTATTGCTCTCTGGTGGATTCTCAAATGGCTAATTAGCGTTTATTGGGAAATATACGTGCAGGGTATTATCAGTGGATAATAGGTATCTGTTGGATTCTTAGCCATTAATAAAAGAAATTAGCATAGTTCTGCATAGCTAGACTGCCATATTTTGTTGTAAGTAATGTTTTCCTTGCTGTGTTTCAGCAGTTACTGAAACATGTCATAGTGATCAAAAGTGCCAGTACCAGCTCACAAGGACAGAATATTTTCTAAGAGTATTGCTCTCCCTGGAAACATCAGTTCTCTGGGGCTCCCTAGACCAAACACAGAAGGCATGAATTCCAGGTCACAAGAGTTGTGATTTCACAGAAAACACCCCTGGCTATGCAAAGCTTAAACAGAGTACCTCCAAAGCTCACAACAGTCCTAATTTTGGTTTAAAAAATGTTTAGTTACTGTAAATGGGGCATTAGCAAGAGTTTCTACTTGCATGACGTGCCACTGCCTATCTTCTAGTTATGCTGTTAAAATTAAAATCTTATGGAGAGAAAACTCAAAGGTAATTTTTGCATTGTTATCTACAGCAGAAAATTATAGCGACTTGGGTAAGTCTGTGGGCTCCATCGAAGAGGAGACAATGCCAACATGTCATCTCTGCTCAAAACTCTGTCTCAAAGGGGTTAGGCTTTCTGCAATAAAAGGTGAAATAGAATTACAGATCTAAGTTTCAAACATCTGAAATTTAGGGTAATCTGTAGGGCTTGCTATTTTTTGCAACTATTTTTAAATAGGTGAATTGCAAAACCATAGTGTAGCTCTTCATCACTTTTAGCTGTCTCCTCCAGTCTCGATATTTGAATAGCTTCAGATTTAGAAAGCTGTACTGGCACCCCCCATTTAGTTTTTATTCACTGATGTCAAAAATGTTAAGACTATTCTTGTACCAGTCTGGCCTTCTCCCAACCCACCTTCCACCGCTGTTTTTAAATACCTCATGTTAGAACTGGAAATAGAAGTGCTTGCCTAATTACCTCTATTTCCAGCATACCTAGCACTGTAAATTAGGCTGTGTTTGTTGAACATCATATTACAGATTCAGCTTGTCCAGCTAATTTATTTAGCACTAAAAATCCTGTGTGTTTTCCCCTTGCTCTGAAATCTTCTGTGGTTTTCTGATCACTCAGCAAATCCATAATGGTGTAGAAAGATAACAGATATTTTACTTGCATATACCTTTTTCAATGGTGGGCAAAAATTAAAACGTCTTCTACCCCTCTTAAAAATTACCTAATCCTGAGGAATCAAGGCATTTTATAAACTATTTATTTTTTTATATTAATCCATTTCTTTAAGATGTTGGTGTTTTGGGGTTGTTTGGATTTTGCTTGATAATAAATTTCACATTTACAGAAAAAATATTTAGCCTAGGCCTGCTGGTTACTTTACTACTTCTGTTTAAGCCCTTGGAAAGCCGATCTGAACAAAACCCACAAATCAGATTTAAACTTCATAGGACTGGGTGAATATATAGGAGCATTGACAGCATCCCAAGCAGCTTGTTTGTACGATGCGCTCGGAGAAGCTTTTACCCAAAATGTTGAACACTAATGTGCAGAACAAGCTGCTGTCTGAGCTGAACTAGCTGACAGCCACCAAATGCAAAGTGCAGATGTGATTTTTAAACCCTGCATCTCTGAGATTGAGTGCCTTGTACTGGGCTGAAGGGAGGTGTCTCTGCATGAAAATTAGTTGCCTGAATTCGTGGGCAGAGGAGGTAAATCAACTTCTCAGTAAATGATTGAAAGACAACTTTTCAATGCACAGTTGCCTTTATCCAATAATTTAATGACTTCAGGGTCTGGGCAGTCTCGCTATTAATCCCCGCTTCTGAATTCTGACCTGTCTTCTATGTCCTCACCCTATACCTTATGGGAAAAAGTATTTCTTCATTTAGCAATAAAGGAAGAATGCTATGAACTATGAAAACGTGGACATCTTGTCAGATCCTGTATACCACTTTTTTTTTGGGTGAGAAGTGTTTTGAATATTACTTTCCACAATGTCTTAAAAACAATGAATTCATCTTTTTTACCTACAGCAAAACCTAGGTCTTCAAACTCTTGCACCCTGTTGGTGATGTTGTTAGAACTTTATTTTGACTGGTGATGAGTTGCTTTTCATCTATCCTTAGTCTGTGGCAATTTTCCAAGAGGAGGTACTCTCAAAACAATTTAGAATTAGCTGTGACAACTGACAATTGCATGGGTGGTTTGAGAGGCTTTTACAAATAAACATTATTTTATACAACAGACATGAATACATGTTTTAAAGAAGAAGTAATTCACAATGATAATATTATTGACTTGTTAAGCTTAAATAGGTCTGCCATATGCTGTGTCTAGTGCTTCAGATGGTTTCAAATTTATTTTAATTTTTTTTAATTTATGCGTATTAACAACAGATGTTGAATTTTAAAAGGATCCAATAATTGAGGGGAAATCATTCCTAAGCTGAGTGTTGAAGGTTTTGTCATCTTAATAATTTGAAATAGTCTGTATATAGAGACTCAGAAAGTAATTTCTAATTGGTGATATAGCTCATGGCTAACTCTTGCATGTCGTATTTGGATTATTTTCAGCTTATTTCCTCCAGAGCTGCATCCAGTTGGTGAGGGGTGGGTTGGTTGAACACTTGCCTCAGAACCCCATCCCCAGTGATTTTTATAAAAAACCCTTGCAGAAGTGCATCTCCCCTCAACTCTCTCTGGACCATACGCTAATGGCTCTGCATACATGGACCTCTCACTAACGGTTCATGCACATGCCTGGCTTGCCCCTGTTCAAGCTCGCTCTATGGCTGAGGGACGGGAGGAAAGATGCAATAAAGCCAATACACTGAACTGGCACACTGCAAGTGTGGGACCGCGCTCACAAGAAGGCTTGAGTAACTCCTACGTTCATACAGAAACAGCTGCTGGGTGGTTATAGATTTAGTCTTTGGATGGTGATTTTTTGCATGCAGTCCAAAAATTCCTCTTCCTGTCCCTCTCCCTCTTCTCTCCTCTCCCTTTCTTGCCCTGCCTCTAAGCCCAAGACAGGCTTGTTTTACAGTGCAGTATGTTGCTTCTTCCTACTCCCAAATGCAACCGTGCGTCACAGCTACAGTGTTGTGTGCCTGTCATGCTCTCACTAGAGCGTTGGCCTGTGGTGTCATGGGTGTGATGGGGTAGCTGAACGCAACTCCCTGTGCCTGAGAAACCATAGACAGAGCACTGGCAGCTTGTGCTGCCCGGCCTCCCAGGAGCACCAGCTGCCTCCAGCTGAGCCCATTGCTTTGGTGGTGATGGTGGGGACATCCTGAGCTGCGTAGGAACAATCCTCAGCACCACAGGCATCAGCAGGCTCTCACAGCCTTAAAACCCCTCTTGTGCTGTGAGCCACAGACTGCCTTTCCGACATCGTATCTGGAAAGTGAGAGCGGTGCTCAGCAGGAGAGGCAGATCTCATTGCTAAGCTGGAAGGCAGCAAGCTTCTCTCTGCAGCCCTGCTAGCTGCTGAAGAAACATCTCCAGCACCTAATGCAAAGGTAGGAAATGTAAGTGTAGGGGTTCAAGCCATGTCCCCTTTTGTGTCTCCTACAGAGAGAAAACAAACAAACAAACAAAAAAAAACCCCACACCACAAGGAAATTACATGTAATGGTGATGATTAACATAAACAATATGCAAAGAATGGAGAGCTCAGTCAACTACAAATGGATAGCAGAGATCCCAAATTGACTTCCAGTGGGCTGGAGACACAAAGCAGGGAACTCCTGAGTGCATCTTTTATTATTTATATCAATTACTAGCTTCATTAACTTAGTCTGACAAAGCAGGCTGTAGAAAGGGAAAGTAAGCGAAAACAGGCAAGAAAGTCAATCTTATCCGCTTGCTGGCAAAGAGAGTAGAGTTTTTGGATCCCAAAGCAACTTAACTCACAATGGGATATACTCCAGCTTCATGCCTGTAACTCCTCACCTTTTGCCCTGCAGGAAGGCAGCCTGGCCCTCTTGTAAGTAGTTCTGAACCATTTGCACCATCCCCTGTGTAATCCTGGGGAGGTTCCTAAGGAGAGAACACTTAGCTGTCTTTTCCTTCCCTGGGGAGCACCAAGAAAATGTTAGTATTCTTCCTAATTTCAGATAGCTACTGGGATTTCAAAATCCTTGAGCTCTTGCTTCTATTGACTAGTTGATCGGTGGTTTCAAAAGTTTGAGGGAGGGCTGGGAGTGCAGGGAGCAGAGAAACATATACAAAACCTGATTGAAATCAGCGTGGGGAAAGCCTGCCCTGTCTGGTTGTATCAGCAGATGGTAAGAATGTACTTCAGACCTGCTCTTGAAACAGGGACTATGGTTTCTGCAGGAAAGGTCCCACTAACATGGGCAGGTTACCTTTGATGCATCTGTGTTGCTCTCTGGGACGTCCAGTGAAGTAAACCCTTGTTGATGTGGAGGGAAATTGGGTACAAAGGGCCAGAGTTCGTGATGGTTTTGACCCAGAATGAGGTTACTGAGTGTGGGGAAGGGTATCTACCTGTTGCAGCTACAAAAGCCAGTGTTCCAAGTGGCAGGCAGGCCAGGATTGCTCCATTTTAGAGGATGATGTCCATTTTAGAAAGCCTCCCTGATTTCTGTACGCTTTCTAGGAGGCAGAAATGTTTGCTTTAACATTTGAGCAACCTTTTCTCCATGGGAAGCAGGAGAAATGTAACATTTTTTTTTTAATAAAAGAAAAAGGTAGGGGGCAGTAACAGAGGAGGGCTGGAGGTAAAAATTTTTATTGTATTGTATTTCTTCTTGCAGCAGTGGCAGACAGTAGTGGCTTTACCACCAGCACTTTTTTTTTCTCTCTGCCCTCTTCTCGTCTGGTGGGCAGATTGATGGATGCTTTGTACAATTCTGTCCAATTTGGCTTTTTTTCCTGGCTGCAGGTGTACCATTTTCAGCTTCTGTCTGTACCCTGCATAATCTTAGACATCTAATTATAACTCACCGCTGACACCTCAGCAAGCAAGATTCACTCCATTAAAACTGTACAGAGCATCTGTTGTTCAGCTGGTATGAAAAATGTCAGTTTTTCCCAGTCTATTTATCAGCTGGGAAGCACCCACCATGCTCCTGTGAGTAATGACCTTATGGCGGATCTGCTTTTGCCCATCCCAGATAAACTGCCATTCCCCAAATATGATACAGGTACAGTTCTCCCAGTTTTGTTCATCCAAGTATAAAGGAAAATTTATTTAAAGCAATGCGTTGCACAAACAAGTTAGTCTTTGGTGACTGTTCTGAGCTGGCATTTTCAAGGTGGGGGAGAGACCAACTCTACCTGACCCTAACTGAGGTTTGATTAACTGCTGTTTTTCCTTGGCTGCCTGATTTCAGATTCAGTGACCTTTGTTTACTATCTAATCTGGTTTTTAATTCCTGATCAAATAGTGATTTATGTTTTTATGTGTTTTGCAAGTACATTTCCTCTTAATAGCAATCCCCTGTTTGACCATAGAGAGTAGCTTGTTTGATCAAGCGTTTCTGCATCTATAAACACTAGAAATAGTGTATTTGCTAGAACGATGTTCTGTGAGTCCTTCCGACAGCTCTGCAGAATAGCTTCAGACTGCAAAGCTGTGATTCCTGCTATCTAAATCTCTGCTTTTCACTTTAAGTGAAGACATCTCACTCTCCCCTGCCTCTCCCCATCAATTCCTTATGTATCTTTATTAATCTCCACACTGAAGATGCACAGAGCCTTCTGAGCTGTAGGGGCTTGGTCCCAGTGAAATCTATCAGATTATTTTTACCAATGAGTAAATGTGATCCTAAGCGGGCCCTCCATTTTCCAAGCCCAAGACTCACCATGCTCTGATAGCCACTCTCTGGCTACTGCCTTGCATATCTACCTGAAAACACCACCACAGAGCACGTGTACAAACTCCAGAGTACATCTGGGGGTCTTTACCAGAGACTGTCCATTAGGAACAGTCTGAGAAGCCATCATAAATAGCATGTATTTGCTGAGTTTTAGGAAATTGTTGTAGGCCCTTGGTGTCTACCTGCTAAAAATTTCTCGGTATGTGTAAACAACTGGAATGAAATCCCAGCAGACGAGGAGCATAGAGCATTTTGCCATACCTCAGCTCCAGTGTAAACCTGGCTCCATCCCGGCCGAGCAGCAGGCATGCAGTGTGCGGGCCCTTGAATTCGAATGTAAGCAAGAAACAACAACTAAAACCCTTACAGAGGAAGTTAAGGGGTTCACTGAGTTTTGAAATGAACAATTTTATAAAATTAGAGCAGACAATATTTTCTTAAATTGTAATTAAAAATTATACCACAAAAACACTGCAGTAATGAGCACTAGTCCCTCAGAGAACCACAGCAGTTCCCTGGAGAGGGGTTGAGATTAACAAACACATTTCACATGACAGCTTTTAATATAATTATTTGCATAACTGGATTAAAGAAGCGCACCAATGTGCCTCTAAATCTTATTATTGTTTATTACTCTGGATATCAGAGAAAACAGTAATTACATGGAGCAGAGATTCTTGGGGCTTGATTCAGAGGTAGGGCCAAGCAAACGTGGCTGTGACTTGGTCCCTGCCAGCCTGTGGGACCCCCAGCCCTCCTGCTCAGGGCCAGATCTCCTTTCTGCACTGTGCAGGAAAAACCTGGAAAAATGCCCTTGCAGGACAACTGAGGTGGGCCAAGGGGGTTGCTGAGGAGAGAGATGGATCTTTGGGAGAATTCATCTGCAAAATCCAGCCCTGAGAAGGGCCTGCAGCAAGGGGCAGGCTCTGGGCTTTCTGCTGTATAGTAAGATTCGAGGCATGTACAGGTTAAACCAGCACTTAAACAAGGATACCTGCCGTGCTGGGCACACCTGAGCACCTCCTTGAGATGTCAGACCTTGGCACTGCTGTAACTGCAGCTCCAGGGGCTGCTGGTAGCGAGATGTTCTCAGTGTGTCCGTCACTGTGGGAACAATGTACATGCTGAACAGCCCTTCATTTCTGCCTGAAGGGAGAAAAAAAAACCCTCACACACAAAACAAAAGAAAAAAAGGAGAAATCCCTGCTCTCGAGAGCTTCGTGTAGCTCTCTGCAGCAGCCATCTGAAGTCACTAACATTCAAGAGAACACTAATAATCCAAACTGCAGTGCTGGCAAATGAGGGTAAAATCATTATGTGTAAGAAAGAAATGATCCCAGGCCTGCTGTTGTTAACAAGTCTTCCCAATTTCTCTGCTGGGCTTTGGATCACTCTGAGTTACAGTGCTGTCTGTATGTAGTACATGAGGTTGTAAACATTACGGGCTATCTCAGTGATAATTAGCCTTCACAAACTGACAAATTAACAGCTTGAAGTAATAGAATTCCATAGAAGAAAAATTTTAAAAATCAGGATTTTCTTGTCCTTTAAAGCTGCTTTTTGCAATGTTGTTTCAGTGCTCTCTCTTCTCTTCAAAAGAGCCCTGAAACAAAAGAAGAAAAGCATATAAAATCTGGTGGGTTTGTTTGGAAAGGGCTTTTTGCCTTTTCAAAACCACTAGTTATTCCAGTAACTTGCTATACTGAAGGAAAAACAATTTCCTAAAATTCAGCAAAACAGGCTTTAATAGGTCATTCAAGCCTTTAAATCAAGGTAAGCAAAGCAGATACGCTTAATCACAGAGTGAATGCAAGTAATGCCTACTTTAAAAGGACCTCCTCGATTCAATGTCTCTGTAATCAACTTCTAAGATGCAGTTCCTCATTATTAGCGGCAGAACAGCTTGAAATTGTAAGGAAGTCTGTGAAAAGAGATTTCAGATGTTTTCCTGTCACTTTTTCCAGTGTGTGCATATGCATCTGTGTTTTATTAACAGATTCAGCTTACTGAATGCTGATGAGCAAAATGCTAGTCACAGTTTCACAGTAGGAGTACATTTACAAACTAGAGGAAACATCCTCTTTTTCTCCCCTCTTGTCTACTTGCATTGTCTTGCAGCCCACACGTTTCTGGCCACTTGCAGTTATGGTCAAAGAGATGTCCTTGTTGACCATGGTCAAAACTGCCCCTGGGTTGCACTGCTTTTCCAGCTGATGTCAGCTCAGTATCAGGCAGTTCCCCATCTCATCCCAGATTCTGGCTGAGCAGGCTCTTCAGAAAGAATGTCTGCTTTCAGAACTTTGTCTCATGTACTTGTCTATTATCTCAGTTATTTTAAATTCAGGGAGGAGGAAACTAGAAACCACTAGGTTGATTATACCTTCTACCTCCCTCATATGATTGAAAGGTAAATGTCAAAGGAAATGGTTTCTTCCAAAAAGACTCCTTCAAAAGAGAGTACTTGCCACTCCACTCCATTTGACAGGTCTTTCTGTCAATAGCTCCATGTCAACAGCACCTTCCACCCGCTGTCTCTTAACAGACACCTCCTGGAGTGCTCCTGAAGACTGTATCGAAGTCTCTGTCTCTGGAGATCAAAGCTGATGGCAGCATTGTCACACATCAAAATCAGTTCCTCGAAGAATGAGTGGAAAGCAGCTCGGCACTGACAAGGCTACGACGATGGCCACTCCTCGGCTGGGACTGTGGTAAGGTCAGCAAATTGGGGTTACATGAGACAAAGAGAAGAACATAATTCAATGTCAGTAAGTGGTGGTATGTCTTAATGTCCCCTTGTTTGGCTGATGGAAAATCATTCTTTTTTTCCAGTCTGTCCATTCTTGCTGACAGCATCAGCAACTCCACCAAATATGCTGTTGCACACTCTGCATCACAGTCACACCCCACAGCAAAAACACCATTCAGGTTTTATTTCCCCTCTCTCAGTGCCGCATCTCACCTTGCTATGTGCTGTGTTGCAGGCTCATGAGACTCAGGAGCTTTGGGATTGCATGACAACACTGGGTTCAAAAAGTGCAAAGTACAGATTCCTGCCCAGTGTGGTTGGCCATAGTGGGCAGGTGAGCATCCCTGCTGCAAAGGCTGCTGTTTCATCCGCTCAGCCAGCAGCAAGAATGAAACGGCAGTGAGGGAGGAAACCACGCAGGGCACACACAGCACACCCCACCACAGCCCACAGGCACACAAGCAAGTCAGTGACTTGCACGGAGGCACTTGGAGGGAGTGCAAGTGAGGTGATGGCATCGCCCTGCACACCACTCGCACCCTCAGGAGTGGGGAGACCCCTGAGCACTGCTGCTGCCCACACAACTCAGCTGGCAGAGGAAGGCTCCAAGCAGCTCCTACCAGCTTCGTTTCCTGCCCATGTCTGAGACAGCTGCTCAGGTAGGGCATTCAGAGAGCCTTAGGCTATTTTCAGCGTTGCCCTTACCCAAAAGGACTACAGGAATATTGTTAGTCCCCTCTACCTTTGACCCTATGATGACTGGACTCTGGGTAGACATGCAGATTTAATTTTTACCCAATCCAAAACACTTCCTCATTGAGGTATTTAGGTCTCATATTCATCCTTGCTCCTCCCTGTCCCCAAATTCCATATCTGTACTGCCAACAATATCCAAAACAGATAGGAAGGATCCCTGTAGCTTACATGAGGGTATCTTATTGTGCTAACATCTCCTTGGCCTCTAACTCCTGTCGAAGTAAAGACATTTTTGGGACAGGACATCTGCCTCTCCTTCTCCAGGAGGAGCGGAGGTGCTGGGGAAGCTATGCATGGGTCTTGTGTTATAATTGAGCCCTGAGGACAAATGTCAGGTATCGGGACTAATTAGAAGTGGAAAAGACTTACAGTGTTACTGTACGAAGGAAGTGCACTCCCACCAGCTCTCATTTACAGCACCACACTGGCCATAATGCAGTTTGTAGTGGGTCCAATTTTCTTCTTTCTCCATGCAAACATTTTCTTCAGCTCCCCCCTGAAGCTGTCATGGAGCCAGGCATAAAGGAAGGCATTGGTACAGGCAGACATCATTGCAAACCAGTGGCACAGCAGCTGGATGAAGTTGAAGTACTGCTTGTCAATCAAGCTGATGTCTATGTCCTTTATCATGTTGAAGATGTGCAGAGGCAGCCAACAGACTCCAAAGGCTGCCACCACCAAGACTAGCAAGCGAAAAGTCTTCCTCCTCCTTGCTCGGTCCCACTCCGCTTGGCCCTGGGTGACGTTGCCTGGGACGACACGGTTTTTCAGCTTGACTGAGATTCTCAGGTAGGACAGGGAGATGACAGCCAAAGGCAGTACGTAGGTGATGATGAGAGTGCTGTAGGCGTAAGCTAAGCGATCCCTTTTCTTGTGGAACCAAAACTCCTCGCAGATAGAGAAATCCAGTTCTGGGAACTCCGCGTGGTAAGTGTGGACCAAAGCCGGGGCAGCCAAGGTACAGCTCAGCAGCCAAATAGCAGCCAGGATATAAGCACAAATTGGGATTGTGAGCCTCCTGCGGAACGGGTACACCATGGCGTAGTACCTATCCACAGCTATGACGGTCAAGGTAAAGACAGACACAAACACAGTGACAGGTTGCATCAGGAAAACAAAGTAGCACATGAAACGGCCGTACACCCATCCTCTGGGCTCAAAGGCGTACGCCAGTGTCAGGGGCACGCAGGTTGCACACATGAGCATGTCTGAGAAAGCCAGATTGCCTACCAGAAAGTTGGTGACATTGTGCATTTTTTTTGTCTTGCAGATGACATAAATGAGAAGGTAATTCCCGATGACACCAATAAAAACTACCAGCGAGTAGCAGGGGATGATGAGTGGCTTGAAGGACTGAACAAACTGGAGCCCTGAGAATAAACTGCTGGCATTGCTATGAATCGCAGAGAGGAAGCTTTGGGAGGTTAAATTGTCTGAATTCATCATTTCCCTCCTTTTGTCGTCTGCCGTCAGCCGAGTGAAGTAGTTACCACTGCACTACTCCTGCACTCAATCAGTGTGGATAATGAATGGATTACCGGCTGTCCAGAGGTTACCACATGGATAGTAAACAAGCATCCGTAAAAGCAAAAGGTGAAGTTGTAATCCTCGAGAGGCAGCTTTCAGCAATTCCTAAGAAAAATCAAATGCAACCGATTTCCATTAAAGTCCTCCTGTATTTGCTATTAAATCTAGGTTTTGACAGCATGCCACTTAATAAACATTTAATGCAGTGAGTACTTACTGCTGTGGTTTTTTAATCCCATATGATTTTCCTGTGGATGCCAAGAAATGCCCTAGATGTCTGTCCTCCGCAAATCCAGGAGCGTGTGTGTCAGAGGGAGAGAGAATATATGAGTGAGAAAGAGGGTGATGCGCATTTACAAGCTAAGTGGAGATCAGTGTTTTTAAACAGTCTTCACTACTAGGTCATGACAGATTTGTGTATAAGCTTTTATCCCTATTGGCTGCCCTGGGTATTACGTTGCTCTTTGCGTATTCCTTACTGATAGTAATTAGTTCTTGAATATCCTTTCAAAAATTCCCTTCTCCTTCCAGTGCATCTATAATTGCCCCTCACAGCTAAAAATCAATTTACATTCATTAACACTAGCCTGAACAGTATCTAATCCAAGATTCACTTTGCCACAGTCCTCAGAGCATCCAAAAAATAGCTACCTGTGAACGTGCTGCTATAATGTGGCTGTAAAACAGAATTTTAGTAACATGCTGAAGCCAAATAAATGTTTATGCCACTAGAGGGACTCAGCTACGTGCCGGTGAATGAAGCTACGATCAGAAACGTGCATTTTACAGGTAGCACAAAGGATCTTCTTTCATTTAAATTTATTTTCTAATCGTCATATAATCTTTGCTCACCCTTGAGTATTTTCAGTGAGGTTTACACGGCTTTAAAAGTAAACACATTCGAGCATCTCAAAGGAAACATTAGCATCTGAATAGCTTAGCTGTAAGGGTTTACCTGCAGTGAACTACAGCAAACTGTTTCTAACATTACAGTTGGCCAAAAATATTTCGGGTATTTCATCATTCCTGCAGTAAGCTTGTTAACCTTTTTTGGATCAGACAACAAGTGCTAACCAGGCTGTAAAATAGTCTATACTTGGGTTTGGGGTGTTTTGTTTTTTTTTTTTTTGTTGGCGTGGTTTTTTTTTTTTTTTTTTTTTGTTCAGACATTAAAAAGCAAAAAATCAGGATAAGTGCTTAGAGAACATATATTTAAGCAGACATCCCATCCAGCTCTTATCTATTGCTCTAATTGTGCCTTAACTCTCCCCTATTTCAACTGCTTTTGGGACCAGGACCTCAGCTGGTGAAAAACAGTGAAACTCCACTGCATCCATTTATACCAGCTAGGGAAATAAAAAAAAAAAAAAAAAGGAACAACCTAACAACCTCTGAATACTTCAGAGCAGAGAACATTGCTAGGTTTTGCAAGGCACTCAGGGGATTTAGACACAACCTCAATGGACAGTTTATGTCCTAATCTCTTAGACTACTCAAAGGAAATATTAACCCATTGTTTTCTAGGAGGCTATGGGCAGACCCATGTCCATCTTTTGATTTGATGTAATTTGACACATACCAAAATTTTAAATAGATTTCATTTGTGTCATAATCCTTTCCCTAATCTTAAAGGGGAATCTAATCTTATGTGGCCCTTGTTCAGCCCAGAGCCGTTCTCCCACTACTCCTTATGATGAATGGGCATTTCAAAACCAATAAGCTCTGACTCTGTGCTGCTGCATTTATGGTTAGATTATCCTATGGGCTGGAATATGGCTATAATTCCAGCCCGAGGGGAGAATAAGCATGCAGCCACATTGCTCAGGAGTACCATCCTTCATTTCATGGATGTAGTAACCTACTCATGACCCATCAAAAAATGGGATGTTATATCCCACTTCGGAGTCCAATCTCACCTATCTGAGCTGGATGGGACCCAGAGGAATATAGTACTTATTTATTGCTACATACCCAAATCCAGAATAAGAGAGGGGCCTGAGGGCAGAGGTTGCAAAGACACAATGAAAAAGGGGATTGCTGCTGCTTTCACCACCCCCTGCAATTGTACTATTTGGTCATAAACAGCATGCTGTAAAAATAATTCCCAAAACTCATAAATGCAATTGTTTCACTTAACGTGAGATAAAAATATGCTCTGATTTAAATCCTACACTAGTAGGATTTCAGTAGGCTTTGGATGTGGTCTCTAGTGTGAGCCAAAATACATAGAAAAATGAACAGAGAGCATATGTATACTGCCCATATCCTACTGGAATTGCAACGTTTATGGTTGGAAGGAAGCTTCACAGTAATAATAGCATACACATAACAACTGAAAATCACATTTTTAACTAAGTGATTTCTCTGTTTCATTCCCCAGAGCCTTAGAGTAGATCCAATACATATTTTCAATGTATTCCTATGAGAAAAAGGTTTATAATATGCGAGAATAAAAAGCAAAAAAAATATCATCTAAAATAGCCTTCAAGGGCACCTTAATGCTCAGGTCACAAAAACCTGTAAGTAACCTTAAAGATTCTTTTATTTCAAGCTGTACAAAGCAATCTTCCTGCATTTTCTCTTACCTTTAAATGTATTTTCGTCACCTCTGAAACCAGTACACATTCTGTTTGAAGGCTCCCACCCTATTTCTGTTAGTGATTTTCTGTTTGTTTTGGCTTCAGGCAGAAAATTTTTTCAGTTCAGCTGTGCTCTACAGTCAAGACCTGGAAAGATAATATTAAATAGGGGCTTGAATAGAAAAAACATTTCAGCATTTTGCCCCAAAGAAATCCCCTTTCTTCCTTTTAAAATTGCAGATATTAATCTTGTTTAGAATTTCTTAGGCTAGATGACACAGTCTTTCCTGAACTGCTTATAAGTGTATTTCACACACAAAATTTTCTCATTAAAAGAGAAAAGGTCACAGAAACTGCATTACTGTCATATTAGAACTGTTTTGACATTCCAAGCGTATAAGGGCATCACACACAGAAATGCCGATTAGTGTCTAATTGAAACCCTCGTCTTCCCTGAGCCAATGGAAAATGTCACATCTACAGCCAAACCAAGACTTCACAGAAACATTTCACAGCTGAGTTTTCACCATCTCTTATGCTAACCTGTCCAACTCGCCACAGACACTTAGAGTACAAACACTGTAAGCTGCTATGTGACTTTCAGAAAGTGGTAAACATCTTAAAGCACTAACACTGATCCTTGTGTGCATGTCTCATTATCCCTGTAGTCTCTAACTAAAGCAGCATGATCCAGGAATGAGAGCTGATCCTAGCAGCTACACTTGCAAAGCAAGACAGTACTTCTTAAGCTAGTAGGCTCTCTCTTCTATTATTTAGGTTTTACAGACAAAAAAAACCCCAAAAGCTTTCTGTCATTAAAGTTTCATAGTTTCAGTTGTTTTCTATATTCATGTTTATTCAATATGTGCCTTTTTCTGTAAAACAATTCTTTTGCATCACAGGAGTCTTTTAAAGTTATTCACATTCTTCCAGGAATGTTCTGTGTAGAGCAGACCAGGTAGTTCTTGCACAGCCTACAATAAAAATAGACTCTTTGCCTATTTTGAATGAAGTAGACCTGGGGTTTCCTTTAACCAATTCTTCTTATGACCAGCCAGGGAACAAGGTTGTGTATCACACAACATTTTCAAGACAGGGCAACCTGTCCTCCTTCTTTCATTTAATCTTATAAATACATCCTGCCTGTCCCTGCTGTGGGCTGAGACATCACATATCTAAACTCTAAAAATCATGTTTACAACTAAGAATTTTGCTTGGTTGACTTGGAGTTTTTTGGTGGTTGTTGTTGCTGCTTTTTCTCAAATTTAAGGTACCAAACTTTGATATACTCAGGATTCCACTTAAAATTATTTACTTCTGCTAAAGAAGAGCTTAACAGCTTGAATTTAAGTCAAAATATGCTTGAGGTTGCATGCTAAATATAGAATAGAGGCTCTACTCTTCCTGTATGACAGAATTCTTAGTCCATTGGGCAAAGTGAGCTGGTTCCTTAGATGACAAAGATCTTGTGCTAAAATAAATATAACAGTGTAAAAACTGAGTAAAAATACAAGTGTTTTCCTGGGAATGAAGGAATGAAAGTGCTGGATCACAATTACCACAGCAAGGTATAAGCCAAATGCAGAAGTGAATAAACTCATACTGTCGGGAGCTGGCTAATCCCCATGGCCAGGTTGTGCAAGAACTGGCACATGGAGCTGCTGGGGGAGAAGTAAGGGCTTTTCCTATCTTTATGGCCTGTGACTGAAGAAAAACAAGTGGGCCACCTGTCCTTAAGAATAAGAAGGGATGGGATCTGAGCAGAAAGTGCAAGCCCTTTAGTTTGACAGCAGTGTTACAGAAGGTTTTAGACCAGGTTTAAGGACACAAGAAAGAGAGAGAGGGAAAGGAGACAGAACAGGATACCAAAGGAAGCTTTTGTCAAATTAACCTTCCATCTATGTGTTATTAAAGATAGGATATGTCGTAATTCTTCTCAGTTTTGGTTTGCATAACCCATGTGATGTGGTAGCATATGAGAAACCATCATCTATACAGGAGGCAGAGTCCTAAGAACTGTGGGGTAGGAAAAAAACCAGCAATATTTATGAAGAAATTGGACAATAAGACAGAACCTATTCATGTTTCTTCAAGAACCTTGTTTGGGATTGTCCAGTAGCTCTTTTCATTTCATTATGTTAGCACAAAAACCAGGACCACACTGACTGGATTTGATAGAACCACCAAGTTTGGAACCATAGACAACGTGAAGGATGACTGCACAATTACACACAGAAACTTTGAAAACTTCAAGGAGAATGGGAGGAAGTTTGATACCATTACAGAGGAAAAACTTTTCATAAAATACAGGATTAAGATCACCTGATAATAAGCATTTTCACTATGGCTCAGGATGGAGTAAACTGTTGCAGGTCTATACAAAGGAGCTGGCAGTGAATTTGAAAGCGCAAGGAAAATCTACTATTCTGTGACAGATTCCAAGGTAAATTTGTCTCTACTTCATTCCAATCTCTGGACTATTTTCTTGCTACAAATGTCTATTCACCAGAGCAGAATTAAAACACTAGGGAGGATGGTAAACTCAAGGGAAGGTAAAGACGTATTTAAGCTAAAGAACAATACTAATGAAAGAAAAATTCACCACGGGCAAATTTAGGATGGAAAGTGGAACACTTCTGAGTGGGAGGGCAACAAATTGCCCCTTTGAAGTTCTGGCTTTTGCAACAATCAATGTATTAGAGGGGGAAAAAACACCTGCTTTTAACAGAAAGCTTGATCCATTTATCACATGCATGTGGTATGATTGCTTGAATGGGGCTTGGGCTTCAGGAGGTTCCTTTCCATCATACAGTAACACAGATTTAGACTTTAGACTTCACTCACTTCTACTTGAAAACAACTCCACTACCATCTTTTTTTTTTTTAAACAGTATTCCCATTGATAATGTTGAAAAGATAGAATTAAAATTTATATACGTGCACACCCACACACATGGGCACAGCTGAGACTAAATCCTAAGATGTTTCTAGTGTTCTTTGTGGCTCTTTGATGTGACGATTCATGCACTACTGCCTGTGCAGATCAACTAGAGCACTTGAACATTTGCCAGGTGAACTTTTACTGTTGCTGATCTTGGCACCTGCTCAGAGTAGACTATCTACAAAGTAGGGAGAAAGGCAGGGTCAGCAGAGTCACTCTGAGAATATTTCAGCCCCAAGGCACTTCAATCAGTACAATCACTGATTCTTCTCTGCTCTTTCCTTCCTGCAAGATTGCTACCCAGAGACTTGATACAAGCAGGTTTCATTCCCCTGCATCCCCATCCTGCTTTACATTTCCTTTGCCAGCCAAACCCACGCAGGAATTAATGACCAAGAAAGAAGCTGACCTGATTTTTTTAATGCTACGTTCTGGTGTAGGGTCTGGGAGGGATCTTTTGGGGTTTTTTTTTGGTTGGTTGGTTTGGGTTTGGTTTTGGTGTTTTGGGGCTTTTTTTGTTGGTTGTTTTTTTTGGTGGTGGTGGTAAGTTTGTGGTGTGGGGGGTTTTTTTTAATTTTTAAGCACAGGATAAGTAGGTTAAACTATGATGATTGAAGTATTCATGTTGAATTTGTTAATTGCATGCTAAAGCAGAATTTTGCAGAACAATAGGGACTGGGTAAAGACGTCTGACCATCTCCCAGTTGTCTGGACAGACAACAGTAGGATTCAAGATTTAACTTACAGGTCGTTCTGTAAAACCACCACTGAAACAAGGCTTTACTGTGTTGGCATCCTTGATACAGTAAAAGGCAGTTACTGTCTTCAGAATTCCCCTAGACAGGATATACAACACTAGAAAAAAGTGTGGCAAAACCTTCAGAAATATCAGAGCTAGAAGTTTCCTTCTTCATTTACAATCATGAGTTTAGGCAGTAGTGCTGATACATCAGGGTAAAGTGGGCTTACAATTTTTTTTTTTTTTTTTATAGCTGTTAGGACTAGCCTGGGAAAAGGTATGCGAATGTCTTTGATCTAAAGGCTGAAAGGTTCCTCTGACAAGGAAGGATTCTAATGAAAAAGTATGAGGGCAGATTTGCATATGCATCAGATCCAACAGTTCCTACTCCCCCAGAAAAACTGGCATTTCTCCTCTGCTCACAAGCCCTGAAGGGATGTAGAGTGCAATACCAATACATGCCGCAAGCTAAAACAGACTGTGGGAATTAGCTCCCAGAAACATCTGCAGGTTGAATGCTGAGCCCTGGAGAAACTTCCTATTATAAATGCTCCCTGCAGATATAAACAGCCGGGAGTCAGGGTCACTATGTACCCTCAGAGTCACACATGCAGCTTAGCCCTGGCGTAGAAGAGGGCTGCCAAGAAAACCTGACGTCTGAGGCTTTGCAGCAACGGGGTCAAATGCTGCCTGGCCCGTGACGCTTCTCTACAGCACGGCAGGAAAACAGTGCCCCCCTGCACCCCCGTGCTGCTGGGGTTTGAGCTCCGTCCCAGGGCCAAAGCCTCCCACCCCGGCTCCCCACC
>NW_010228037.1:0-4484 GCF_000690775.1 Eurypyga helias
CACAAACCTTTTTTATTATTATTAATGCCAAACAAGTACTTCAGTTTGGTAGTCATTATTTTATGAATTCATCTGTTCATTTTTCTGGAACTTGAGAAAAATGTAGGTTTTATGTCTTATTTAACGAACTGTGGTTCGCACTGTAACGGAATTGCAAGCTACTGTCAAATCACAGATAATATGCCATCTGTGATGTTATACTAAGTTGTTGGGCCAAATATTCTTCTCGTATAAGTCAGCATAGCTTAATTTACATCGGCAGAGCCTTTCAATCAAACTTGAAATAACAAATTCATCCATCCAAATCTTCCTTTCTTCTAAGTCTACAGCAGAGTACAGATTTCAAAAATGACATTACAACCTCCAGGAAAGGAAAAATCTCTAGTGAAAGCACTACATCAGGAAAGCAGACAAACAAATCAAACCAATAATTTTTAAAAGAAATTCACATATATCTTAAATACATATTATTGTGTTATGTCTGCCTCTGAACATTCAGCTGATCAGTCTACAGCAGAATTCTTATCTCCAGTCTACAAAAATTAATGTATGAGCTGAGACTTTCTATTTGTAGGTGCTTAAGGTCACTGTTTTTTTTTCTTTTGAAAGTGGATACTATACTGAGACCAAAGCACAGTCATATCTTGGCTCTTTCACCAGTACAATAATAAATAGGCTTTATGATTTTATTATATTATTCTTGCACAAATACCTGAGAAAGTTCCAGTGCTTGCAGCAGCCTGCCTGGAGCTTTTCAGTGGGGTAGAATGGCACAATAAATGTCTAGTCTGCCTCCACGCTATTTCTTAGGGTCCTGGCATGAGTCTCTAACAAAGACACATATGAGATACGCATCTCAAGAAGTGGGCAATGACTGGGGCTAGCTGCCAAAACACCTTCTCTACTTTCCAGCCTGCCCCCCACTGCAGGGAAGTTCAGCCCTGTGCTAGGGAACTTCAGGGACAGGCAGGAAGGTTGATGTGAACAGACAAATTGTTTACACAGCCTACAGACAGCATCACGGTCCCCTCCTCCAATGCTGGAAATATTATGTGACCAGATTTGCACCAGACACATGATGGGGTAATCAAAATTTTGGTAAATGTTAGATGCACTTCCAGTCATTGGACAAGAGAAAACGTGGCTTTGCAGTGCCACCATAGGGTGTTACATGCTATGTTTGCTGTAACATTTTTCATCCTGCCTTAAGATCGTGTGGAGTCACAACTATTGCTGTTATCAGGCACAGGGAAGGGTAAGCACAATGTAGATGCTGTGACTGTACTGCCTGTGACAAGAATGTGGGAACAACTCAGTGTTTGGGTAAAGGCAGAGGCAAGTATGAGATAAAAAGCACATGAGAAGAGAGCAGCACAGGTGTGTTCAAAACTTTCCAGATCTCAACAGTTTATAGAAAATTGTAAATGATAAATACCCCAGCAATCATACAGGAAAACCCCCCTGATCTAGGACCTTTTGGAAAGACACAGCATTAGTTGCAGATACACCCACAGTTTGTTTAACACTCACTGGCAGTAAAAGTTCTGTACCAAGAGAAGGTGAAAGCTGAAGCCCTGTCATTTTTATCCTCCGGAATTAAAACGGCTTTTCCTTTCACCTTGCAGATCAGCAGCACAAATGGGGCTGCCCACACACAAGCAGTCAGAACCACAGTTGCCAACACTCAATCACTCTTTGGGAAAGAAAAGATGGGAAAATTTTTCCACAATGTTTGGGAATGTTTGTCATGCAGAAACACAACCTCCCCCCCTCCCTTCCCTTGCTGGCTGCCTGCCGGCCTGCCAGTGAGCCAGTACACAGAGCTGAAGATTCTGCTGAGATCGTCCAAATGTGTTAATTTTGCTACTGCTCTGAGTGTTTTTCATCATTCGTGTCCCAAGCAAGAGATAGCCAGAAGAGGCCATTTCCTGCTCCCTTTGATTTCTGTGGCAGGTTTCTCTTTATCGGCAAAACGCCAGGATCCATACCTGACCAAATAATTTTGTGTTTCTGCAGCTGATGGCATTTCCCTGAAAGTGCTTGGCCTGAGCTATGGTTCCCAGCCAGAATCCCATTGCTCCAAAAGGACAGATTTTGGCCATGGGGCTGGTGCCAGCGCAGATGATGCTTCTTCTTTTGGTGTCACTCTCCGTAGAGAACCCTGGGTGTCCTGTTCATGGCAGTGCCCTCGCTGTTGTCTAGTTTTCACTTTCTGACTCATGGTCACACTGGGCAACCAGCAATGGCCATATCAGCACTTTGGCAGGTTAGGAGATCACCAAGGTGAATTATCTCCCTTGCAGTCCCCTCAGTTCTGTTCCTGCAGGGTAGTGTTGCCTTGCACAGGGAGCCACCACAAATGGTGCCCTCAGTGACAAGTCCTTACTCTGGATCCAGTGCCACAGGCAACAGTTCCAGCAGGTGCAGTTTGAGAGATGTGACCCTTGAACTGTATGGTCTAAGGAGGCAAAGGATTTCCACACCACATACACCCAGAGTCAGTTTCATCCTCAGACAGAAAGGGCACTGGTTATAAGTGGAAAGATACACTCTCGCTGTGAACACTGTGTTCACTCTGGCTGTAAGCACAAACTGGTTCATGCTGATACACAAGGCTCCTGCAGTTCCTCCTTGCTTGTGGCAGGACAGATGAAGGAAAAGGCTGTACAGGTGGGTAAAGAAGAAACCTTTACATCTACCATCTACTTTTCAAAGTAACTGCCTGGACCTGGCTCCTGGATCACTGCCAGGGGCAAGCAAGATAGGAGAAATGGAAAGTGGTAGCTCTCAATTTTTAAGCTCAGAAGCATGAAGTGGAATATTGCACTGAAATTAAAAAATACTATCTGATTTCTGCCTCTAAGAGATGCATGTTTGCCTACCAGGGAGATCAAATTTGAACAGGCACAAAGAAACGTTTACATAACAAGATGTAAGAAGCAGCATACTGTAAATGAGATCTGTAGGGCAGAGCTGAAGTGGCAGTGATTTTTCTGGTGATAGCAATACTCGAATAAACCAGAGAGCATTGAGAGCACATGAGAGATACACAGTAATGCTTCAGGCATTAAGATGAGAGCAGAAACAAGTCTGTTGGAGCTATTCCATATTTGAACAAGATGCAAAGTAGTAGAGTTTCCAAGATGCTTGTGTGCAACAGAGCTAACAAACAAAATCAGGAAGCAGGATGCCCTGTATTATGTGTTTTCACAATACATGTCACACATATTGCTTTACATCATTATGTGATAAATCATTTGCTTATATCCACAGCCTGACATAGTTTAAAACAATCAGCACAGGACTGCATTGCAAACCAGCTTGTCACTGCCAATTCTCTAAGGTTTCAGTGACCACTGTTTTGTCCATATCATTACTGTTTGTCCTTTTAAAAAACATATGGCAATATAGCAAGTATCAAAGCAGGAAGAAAATGATGTGGCTAAAGCAGTAGTTCAACTGTGTCTATCCTTTCTGAAAGCAGTGCTGGCGTTAGACATCTGCAACCTGGATGCTCAAGCACTGCACTTTTCCCCTCCTCCCTTATCATGCAACTTGCACTGTTACCTAATGGCCTTGCACACTCCTGCAGCCTATGGTCCCACATTGTGCCTCTGGTATTTTAAACCAAATAAAATCTATGTACATTTTCTCTTTGCCTTGTCCCATAGTTAAAAAATAGCAGGTGACAAGTTAATTTTTTTTTTTAATCCAAAATGTCATGTAGTTTTACAGATAATTATTGAACCTCACAAACTTCAAACAAAAGAGTGTGCAGTTTTTAAAGATGGAAATACAAGAACAGAGAGTTTAAATAGCCTATTGAAAAGTACAGCAGAAAATGAATGACAGCATTAAGAATGAAACAAAAATAAAAAGTCTTACCTCACCATTTCTTATATCAGCCATTATACCGTAAAGTCTTCACCACTGTCCTTGTAACGCAATGCATAGCAGTGTGGAAATGCTTCCACTGATGCTCTACCATTAGCAGCTTCGTTGTTTAAGATTTTATTTTTTGGTGGATGGGAAAATGTTGCAATAAAATTTTTTCAGTGTAGATTATTCTCTACTTGTAACAATTATCTCTAAAATCCTCACGTGATTCTTCAGTGGTTTATGCTTTGGAAACACTCTATCTTCAATAATTTTTACTGCACAAGCAGGAATAATTTAGTATTAATTTTTGTGGGTAGGATATTGGGATAATGAGAAAAGATTACTCCCCTCCGTATGGGAAGTCTAGTATGGGCTTTCATTTTCTTAAATTATTGCCATCCAAGTTGAACACTAGGGGTCATATTTACATAACCACTGACATACTGCAGAGCACACCCAGGAATAAAATAACCACACACTCACCAATGGTCCATGAATGTTTGACAATTTGCAGAGCAACAACAGCAATTTTCATAGTAAACAGTGAAAATGCTAGTTTTCTGTGAAGGGCTGGGTTGACTCCTGTATTTCTGTGCTTTCAGCAG
>NW_010228037.1:4515-21219 GCF_000690775.1 Eurypyga helias
CAGTGGGAAGGCGCACATCATGCTCACAGCATCAGACAAATTCTATCTTTTCCCCTAAAGGGAAAGGTCTCTGCACAGGTGTCTCAGGGTCTGTGCTCTCTCTTGCATTTCCAGTGCCACAACAATTCCAGCTCAGGACAAATGGGGCACAGCGTTTTTGTTGTTGAGCCAAAGTGTTCCTGGGAAACCCAGAAAGTCCATTTAAGAGCCAGTTGTTTCATCAGATTTATGAAGTTTTTGTATACTTACACATTTCTTGAAGTTAACTTTCACCACCTATAATACCCACACATAAGAGAGCTGTCTCCAAACAAAGTACCTTGACATTACATAGACTCCTGGAAGCCCAGATAATGCCCTTGGGAGGAACAGCAGTAGCATAACATTATTTTTTCACCATTCATACAATAGTGGAAAGAAACTGCAAGGAGATACGTGCTTTTGTGGCAGTGTGGCTCTACGAGTCCTGAGAGACAGATTCCCTTATGCCAAACAAGAAATGCTACAGGTGGCCTGGTGGATGTCTCTGCATTCCCATCATCCCCAGTTGTGCCATGATTCCCTGGAGGATGCAGAGGGCTCGCCTGCTCACACTATTGCGGATTCTCGTAATTCTGGGTTGACATAAACTTGCAGCATTGTGCTGCTGCAGTGTCATACAGTCAAATGCAGCGGTGGAAAATAAGCATTAGCTCAATCCTAATGCCTTTATGTCTGCATGGCTTGCTTGTTTCCTACGTTATAGTTTCCACTGTGTTGTGCAGTCAGCTCTGAAGTCCTAAGTACTGTAGCTTCCACCATTTCCTTTAGGAGACTATGTCACAATTTGAAATGTCTTGCTGTCAAGGAGGTTTTCCTGACATTCATCCTAAAATTTCCTTCTCTTAATTTCATCTCATTATTCCTAATTAAATGCCCATGTAAAGAATTCCTTCCCACAACTACAGCCAGATTGCGGCTCTACTTTCATGTACATTTAAGCTGAAGAAGGAAAAGGGAACCTCAGTTTACCTCTGCACCATGATTAAATGCAGAACCAGCACCTAGTGACTCTTTGAAGAATATTCTCTCAAATTTGAAGTGATGAACATGTTGATATATATGGTTAGTTTGAACTGGGTTGCTGCAGAAAATAAAAACTGAAAGAAAAAAAAGCAGTTTAAGACAAATAGAAGTTGTAGTGGATTTTCACTGGCCTAAAACTTTTAAAATAACTTTTATTGCTATTTCTTACTAAAGATATGGAGTTACACATATATCTTGCAATCTTTCTTTGAAAAAGTCCTTCTCCAAATAAGCGTCCCCACTGTTTTGTGGACCTTCTTCTAAAACTCCCTGTTCACTACAACATCTTTTCCTTAAGTGCTTAACTAGTTACTCCAAAGCCTTATTTCTTGTAACTTAGTAGTAACAGGTTATCCCTCGAAGCAGGGATTCATGATCAGGCATGGTGATAAGAAACCCTAGATTTGTAGATTTGACTGAAATTCATCAGCACTTTGGGCAATAAGTGTTGTCCTAGTTAAATTCTGATTTACCTCTCTTGGGCTGAGTTCTGCAGTTTCAACTTGAGTATGCTCTATTTTCCTTCTCAAAAAAATGGTTTCACAACATTGCTAGTACACAGCGGCTGCTTTGGTTACATCTAGCTCAGACACTGAGCCTCAACACTGAGTGGAGTAACCGGTGAGATACTTCAACCCCTAAATATTCTTCGGAAAAACAAAAAGTTCTATTCATATAGAAATTCAGCAGCATAGACTTTTAGTTGTTGTTGTTGTTATTGTTGTTAAAATACATTACCTGTTCACAAATTTTGCTCTTCAGAAACGCATGTTTTTCCTTGCATATATCAAGTTTATTTCTGGTTTGATTTCAGAAAAGTCAGAACAGTATCAACTGAGACCCAAAAGGACTAAATCAACTTTTAGCAATCAAAAACCTATAGAAATAAAAAGGAACTTTAATATAATTCTCCCATTCAAATTAAATAAACTACATTAAAAATATAGTTGTTTTCTTCAAGATCTCTTGGAAGAGATCAGCTTGTCTCAAGAAACATCTTGACTTCAAAAAGCACACCAAAGTACACCAAGTACCAACTCTTGAGACTTTGTTCTGTTAACCGCGATACCAAAAACTGATGTTACTTTCATGTTTTTTCCTGCCTGGGACAGAGAAGCACCGCACAACTGAGAGCCCAGGCAAACATGGCTTTTCCTACTTTGTGCATGGCTGGATTTGAGGGTTGATTTCTAGCACTCAGACATGCCAAGAACTACACCCCTCTCCTTCCCCCCTCCGCCCCAAGCTCGTCTCACAGTGGGGGGTCCTGGATATAGGCTGGGGCATTTCGGTGGGTTGCAGGTGGAAAGCCAGCTCCCTGCTCTGCTGGTGTGTTGGAAAGGGCCTTGTCAGGAAAAAAGCTTCACAAAGCTTTACTGGTAGTATTTTCATGCTGGTAGGTTTTAAAGTATTCATTGCACTTTATCATTATGACCCATTTCAAATCGTAAGGGGTGCCCTATTAATTCTGTAAAATGTCATCCTGAAAAGGGGAAAATGTTACGGACTGTCAGAAGTTCTATGTTTTGCTACGTTTTGATCTCTGAACCAGACGTTTAACAGGAGGGCTTTTCCCCTCCCCTCTCTCATATGATATAGAAAATGATTTTGAATAAGCAATTATGTTTATTTTAGCATAATCTATTCCTAAAATCAGACAGAGTATAAGAGAAAGAGAAATTTGGAGCTGCAGCATTTCTAACCAATAGTCATAGAGGACTATTTTTATCAAATATGTACCTTTGGGACAAAAGAAACACTTAATATATTAAAGTAAGGCAGATGGGGCAGGCCACCAGAGGCAGGTCAGAGGATGGAGAAGTTAGCACAGGAGTCTTATAGGGGTCACCTCTGCCTAAAATGCTTTTGTATTCCAAACACATACATTTTTGTATTCTAATAGGTAATCACCTAAACATTATCTTTGTGCTTAGATGTTGAATTTAGCATTTCAAATCAGAAGCTGGATGCCTCTTGAAAGCTGGTGAGAAGGACTGAGCTTGGGAACCACAGCTTATGCAAAACACTCAAGCATGAGCATTTGATGTGGAGATGAAGACAGTGGCTCATCTTTGGGGTACTAACTTCAGTAGCTGACTCTTCAAGTAACAGTTTCCCTGCTTGTGAGTAGGAGAGGCCCCTACCAAGCCTGCGGCTGAACATTCTCACTTCTTCTTTTCAATGAGGACTGGGGAATTCAGCACCTTGCAAGAACTAGGGTGTTATGTTTGCCGTAATTTGGTCTAAAGCTGAAAAAACATTCCTTTAGAAAATCATAGTTGAAGAATTGTTTAAACATACCAGAATATCTTTTTTTTTTTTTTTTTTGGTGCTGTAAGCACTAGGAGTGTTTTCTGCAACTTATCTGGGGTTTCATCCAAAATAAATGAACAAAATCTATGGATTCTTTAGGGAATGCACCACAGTGCGCAATGCCCTACATGTAAATCTTGACAAAAAGTTATTGTTTTTCTTTAACTAACAAGGATATAAAAGGCAAAGACTGCAATATGTGAATAGACAGTGTTCACTTAATGCTATGCTTTTCAAGACATGGTCATCATAACAAGTTGTTTAATGTTGACAGTGTGCTTGCTGCTCTGCAATAGCAAGTAAATAATTTTTTAATATCTTTGAACCAACATAACAATGAAACAGACATGACAGAAAGGAATGAAGATATTAAAATAACTAATTTGATTTATTGCTGTGAACTTCCAATTTTATGGCTACTATAAAAGAAATGAGTTGTCAAAATGGATTGAGTGGAGAGCTGTAACTTTGGTGAGATGAAATCAGGATTCAAACCACAGTTTCCAAACTGTGGTCCTCCTCTCATATGGCTCAGGCAATGCTCACACCATGTAGTGGGCGCTCATTGTAGAATACTTTATCTGAAGTCTACAATCTCAGAACACCATGTAACTTCTTGAAATAACACTTAGCTCACCTGTAACTTTGACTTTTTGCAAAGGCTGAACCCCACCATCCTCACGTTGCTTTATTTTACCATTTTCAGGTATCCTGTGTAATCTTCTTCTAGATAAAATTCCAGATGAAAGGTGAATATGCATTGATTTTTCCCCCTTTTTCTTAAATACACACTATACAAAATATGTTGTGGAATTTAAATCTTTCTTGGCTTGAAAGAAAGCCCATAAAGGCAGGAGGAATCCAAAACCAAGAATACATAATAGATAACATACACAAATATATATAATTACATATAATTGATAAGGAAGTGTTTCTTCATTATAAGGACACCTTTCAGCATCAGATGCTGAAAATGAAGAAGGGCTTCAGTATCTATTATATGTATTTTCAGACACTGAAAATGAAGATCCTGAAAAAATGAGGTCTGAAAATACAAGCAGGCAGGGAGGGGAAGTCCCTAAATTTCTATGGTCTGTGCCAAGACATATAACAGCAAACTAGGAAGAAAGCTCAGGGCAGGGATAAAGCTCAGTTCATTGTAGCCTTGCCTAAAGGAGAGAGAGGGTGGGGGTCTCTGACTGTCCTGGGAGCTCTCTTCTCTGAAGACACAGAGGGACTGTCAATCCAAGAGATCTGCAAGATGGCCTTTGGATGAGGGGCTAAAACATCACCTTTCCCCTTTCTTCCCTGCCCATCTTTCAGAAGGTTGTTGATTCATGAGTCTGTGACTTCCTGACATGAAGTTTTGGTGACAGAACCTGCTCAAGATGCTGCTGCCCCCATTTCCCCACCCTACCTGCATGTCACAAGGCAATGTTGCAGTTTCTAAGTGACCTGGCAAACAGACAATTCCTTTACTTTGGGATGGATGAATCATAATGGCAGGTGAGACAGTTTACTCACAGGGTGTCAGCACCTTAGGATCTCCTGTGGGACCCTTTCAGCCTGAAGTGCTGCAGCTCTGTCCTGGCTTTTCATTCCCTCTGCCACCAGTAGCTTGTTTCTGTCCCTCTGCAGCCCAGCTGCTATGAAAATGACTGCCAGCACCATGAAGCCTATGGGAGGGTCATGTGTGTGTGTATGGCAGGTTCTCTCATGCTCTTCCTCATACTCCACGTGGTCCTGAGGCACAGAGGCATTTTAGGGCCAGAGGAGGAGAGAAGTGGGACAGCCATGTGGGAAGTGGAGTTCTCTGTGGGCCCACCTTCTCTTTTGAGCTGTGATAAACCCCTGGGATGCTTCACAAGACAATTAGAGCTTCTCTGAGGCAGCATTAACACCCAAGAGATATATTCACACTAATTTTAGACATCTAACGTATGTGCTCTGACTAGTCTTCTCATCAGCTCTGTCTTTCTTTTAATTAACTCTGTTGGGAGCTCAAGCATCCAGGCTTCCATCATCAGCATCGTCTCCCACTGTTACAAGCCCAAAGTGGCCCAAAATATTGAGACCACACAGTTGCACAAACTACAGGTCCAGTTTCCTGAGCTCAAGTGCCAGGAGCTTATAGCTGGTGCATGAAGCAGAATGCCTTCAGCATTTATCCTCCTGATGCACCTGCCCCTGTCATGCACAGGATGGGACTAGGGGAGAGGAGGTTTCCCCATCAGCAAACACTGCTGTGCATTTGCACCACATGTTCTCCATGCTTCCTCTGTCTTCCAAGAGAATGGCACAGGGACCTACGAGGCTAGGGCTGTTAGAATGAAGGCACACAGAACACAATAAAAAGCCTAGCAAACCAGCATTTTCAGTCTTTTCCAAGAATGGGTAATATTTTTATGAAGTTCTTAGCTCCCACATTGTTCTCTAATAGGATGTGGTCTGCTTTGAAACTGCAAAGTGCTTCAAATCTTATCCTGTAGTGTCACTGCCTTTTCTGAAGCCTGTGAAAATGATGAGACATGTGAGAGACCAAGGACTGTTTGCTTAGTGGATTACAGGAGCAAATTATCATTGCTAACACAGAGGATCTTTGTGTGTGGTTGATCTTTCCATGTATCTGGTTTAGTGACAGCTGTTGGCAAAGAAGATGAAAAGGGAATCTATGTTACAGGCAGACGTGGGGAAGGAAAATAAAAGAAAAATTTCCTCATAGTCTGTGAGCTTGTTTTTTATTAGTGCCTTACAGAAGTGTTAGCAGTCTGCCATTTGCTAGTCTACGATGAAAATGTTTAACTAACCAAGTCCAAATTTTACTGCTTCCAAAGCCAGTAAAATAAAGGTTTACAAAATTTAAAGATTATTGAAATATCTTTCAGATGAATGGGTTACAGAAAGGCAATTTTTACTTCGGATTTTGTAAAAACCAATGATACCAAACCTGATTTATAAGAATGGTATTTCTTATTAATCTTATTTTTCTGAACTTTTTGAAGGCAAACACTGAGCAAACATGAAAAATAATATGAATATGAGCCAGTGGCCAAGGAGACCAATGGCACCCTGGCCTGCATCAGGAACAGTGTGGCCAGCAGGACTAGAGAAGTGATTGACCCCATATACACAGCACTAGTGAGGCCACACTTCAAATCCTGTGTTCAGTTTTGGGTCCCTCACTACAAGAAAGACATTGAGGTGCTGGAGAAGGTCCAGAGAAGGGCAAAGGAGCTGGGGAAGGGTCTGGAGCACAGTCATGTGAGGAGCAGCTGAGGGAACTGGGGTTGTTTAGCCTGGAGGAGGCTGTGGGGAGACCTTATTGTTCTCTACAACTACCTGAAAGGAGTCTGTAGTGATGTGGAGGTCGGTCTTGTCTCTCAAGTGACAAGTGATAGGGCAGGAGGAAATGACCTCAAGTTGTGCCAAGGAAGGTTTTGATTTGGTATTGGGAAAAATGTGTTCACTGAAAGGGTTGTCAGGCACTGGAACAGGCTGCCTGGGGGAGTGGTTGAGTCACCATCCTGGAGATAGATGCAGTGCTTAATGGTTTAGTGGTGGACGTAGCAGTATTAATGGTTGGACTTGATGATCTTAAAGGTCTTTACCAACATAAACAGTTCTACGATTCTATGATAAAAAATATATGGGCTTGAAAAAATATTACTGAAATTCAAGAATCAAATTCTAGATCAGCCAATGCAAAAATGGTTAACTGTATTTGATATGAAAATATTTGACTGTCCCTTGGTAGGGAGTGGGAATCCTCATTTGACACCTGAGCATGTGCTGCTTTCCACCCCTAGCCATTAATGCTAAAGGTGTGGTGCAGCCATTGTATGATGTGGATGCAAGGCATCACCATGGTATGGGCAGTCTCTGCTCTTGTATGGCAGAGACTATGACCCTTTGTCCCCCATGCACCCTGCTAGGTGTGACACAAAGTTTGTCTGATTCTAGCTACTGGAAAAAAAAATCACCTTTGATTGTTCTTTTCTGAATTCTTTTCTGAGTCATATTTAGTGTACATTCCTGAAAATGCCATCCTGTGGAAAGAAATCCAAATCATATGCACTTATAAGGACAGTCCCTCTTTCCCCTGCCAAACTTAGCTGTTTCTAGCTCCCTCCGCCCTTGCAGAATGACTTGATTTGTGTCTCATGTATCAAATTCTGATAATTTTCTTTAGCTACATTGATCCTGCAGATATTCAGATGGTATTGTGGAAATTGAATTTTGATCTTGTTTTGCTTCACTCAGATTTAGGTTGTATTCCCTGCTGTTCTAAATTGCTGTGTGACAATTTTCACCCATGGAGAATCTGTTTCCTAGGATCTGAACCAGAATAAGACCCATCCGAAACAATCTTGCCTTTTATTTTTTTTCTTAACAGAAACCTCTCACTGCCCTCCTGGGACGTTACCTTTCACACATGTGGGACATTTAAGGTCCCAGGTTTTTTTCCAGCATGACTCCAGACTTGTTCTGTTTACTTAAAGTGAAGAAAATCAAGACACAGCCAGAATGAGGCATTCATTTTCTGATTTGGTTTCATCCTGAAAGCAAACTTTGCATGAAAATCAGCCATTTCAGTAAATCCAGCAAGCTTTTTCAACATACTCTCTGCCTAGGCTAGCAGTTGGAAAGCCAGGTGTATTGCTCTGAGTAGTTCCTAGCACACACACAAACTGGGAGATACTGAGAATAGCACAGAGCTTTTCAGTGAGCTCAATCACCATGAAAAGTAAACATCCAAAATAGCCTCCTGCACACAAAATCAAAGCTCAAAACAGGCTGTTGTTTGGGAATATATATGAAATAGGATATGAAAACTATATAGCAGCTCCAAAATATTAGCATTTTATGTTTTAGCAGTTTAAGTTTAAGCTCTTGTTCATCTTAGACCTAAAGACAAAAATAATAAACAGAAACAATTTCAGAAGTGATATAAAAATTTTCTGCTAGAAAGCAATTAATTCATGAACTAAAGAAAACCCAGATTTATTGTTATTTCTGCAGTATAAAGTGGGTTTCTAATATATGTAATCTTATTTCCTTGAAATGTGGAGAAAAACAATAATAACAAGTGAAACAACTGGGGATGGTTTGAGCAATGGTCTAACAGCACACTAAATACAAAAATACTCAGTAAACCCATAATACTTCAGTGGACTTCACAGGATTCATGCTGATGTAAGAGATGAAGATTGTCTTCACATTTATACAGGGCAGGCTGGAACCAATCTTGCCATGCATTATAAAATTCTTAATCCACATCATAACTTTACATGTAGAAAATTAAGAGAAGCAATATTGCAGTTTAGTATGAGAATTATGTTACTACCAGCTGCACCCTGTTGATAGCTGCTTACAGTATTGTCGTGAGAGTTGTGATTCCCTCCCACAGCCTGAACCATGGAGTTAGAGTTATTAAGAAAAAGAACACAGGAGAAACCCACTCCTTATGTTATTGCTATTTGTTAACCACCTGGTTTGGAGCCTCTTGGGCAGGTACTGTGCAGACGTAACCTCAGTGGATGGGATGGCTGCCAGGCAGAGAACATACAATCTCTCCTTCTCCCCTTTCCTCCTCACTGTCTGGTGAATGTAGGTTGCTTCATCATGCAAGCTAACAACCTTTGCAATGTAGGTGGTTTCAGACAAATAGGAGAAAGGCAAACAGCTTGTCTGAGACGGGAACAACAGGCTTGTCTGATGGCATCCCCACACTGAGGGATGATTCACGAGCTCATTTGGGTTTTTTTTCTCTTTCCCCAGATTATTAACCTACTCATTGTCAGATGCCTTGTGACAAATTGAAAGGGGCAATGCCATACGTAGGGTGACTGTTCAACTTCTAGGCAGCTTTCCTCAAGCTGGCACCTACTGGAGCTCACTGCAGTTTCTGTCCAGGGCATGTGTCTGGGTTTGCTTTACTGCTGTGTTGTTGGGTCTCACTTCTAAACAGAAAAGCAATACAGGCAGAATGTGCCATGGCCTGGAGAGCAGCCTGTGCAGCTCGGAGTGGAGGCTACAGAACTTCTGCTTGCAAAGAATCTGATTTTTTCTGGATCTGACATTTCAGTCTTACTCAAAAAACCCCACCAACCACACAAAAAGGAATTATGATCAGACACTGTTGTCTAGGTCTGATAGTGTTTTAGACTGATAAAGTCTCTCAAAGGGACTGTCCAGAGAGGAGGAAAGCATGCGGCACCACTGACGACACTTCAGTGGGATAATATACCCTGGTGAAAAGGGGCCAGTTGTGACATACATTAGTGAGAAAGAAAGAACCAGTCCAATGAAGTTAGGAAACTTGGAACAGCACCAACCTAACCTAACAGCAACTTTATGAAGGATTTGTTCTTGGAACAAGACAGCAATAGGTAGCACAAAGTATGCAGACAGCCACCATACACGGTGCTTCCAGATGCAGTCTATATCCACTGCTCTACCTCAAGCAGCAAGAGAAAATGTCCAGCATTTCAAGCCTGTGGTTGACCTGAGATGAAACGTCTGCAGAAAACTGAAAACAAAAACATGTAAGCCTAACAGCCCAAAGATAATACCTGTTCTGTAATTGCAGTCTTCAGTTCTGCCCCACGCTGTTCTTCCATCCTCCTTTTTAATGACTATTGCCTAGGACAAAGTGTTGCCAGTCAAAAATTGCAACTGTCTTGGGATTATTAAAAATAATTAAAACTGCCCCACAAAATAGCACTGTTGTCAGTCACTGCGCACACACATACCGGACAGTTTCCCCAGGAATATTCAGGAGCCATGCAGCGCTATTTACTGAGTAATAACATTATGCATACATAGAATGACCACCAGCAGTGCTGTATCAGGGTATGCTTTTGGTGTATGAACCCAAGTGAGCAGCGCTGATGAGCAAAAGGGAAATGTACAGCTGAAGAAATCCCAGTGCAAGAGTTCTAGTGTAGTCTGAGGTTTTTCCAGTAAATGTTTTCTTGTTTTTTTTTTTTTTTTTTAATCCTGAGCTTTAAGTTATAACCAAATGCTTTTCTACAAAACAATAGCAGTCTCAGCAAAAGTGTTTTGTTAAAATAAAAATACACAAGGACCAAAACCAAAACCCATTTAAACTTTTTAAAGAACAGAGGAAATCTAACAGACCTAAGAGCTCTGCTTTTCTTTTCTCCTAATTATTCTTGGCTAGATGTCTTAATGCTCACTTTTTACTTACTGATAACTCCTTTGAACTCCTGTGAGCTCATGTGTCAATCTATATGCTCTGTCACATGCAGTCAATTAGTTTACACTGTCTGACTACTGGCTGTAGCCTTTAATACATGCGGGACCTAACACAATTACCTCCAGTTGTAGGGAAGTCTTACAGCACTCAAATCAATGAAGGATGAAGGAGTATAGTGTTTGCTCTGCCTAATATTTCCCAAAACCCCAAAAGAAAATCCAAACCCAAACCCGAACTAAAGAAACAAACACCCCAGTACCCCAACCTAAACACAAGTAGAAGGATTCTTTGCTTCTTTCTCTAAAGCACAGAGAGTTTAAAAAAGCGTTAGAGACAAAATTTAGCATTATTCACACAGGCGTGGAGAACTGATTTCCGAAGAGTTTTCTTGGTTCTACAGCTTAGCAGCTATAAATCAGAGGTGCATTACTTGGCAGCAGTAGTGCTGGGTTTTCACTGTCTTTATTTTGCTCCCAGAAAGGGACTTTTTAAGTGCACACAGCACTTCAGCTGAAGCACAATCACCCAATACTTTGGAAAAGTACCACAAACTAAGGGACAAAATGGTTATCTCAAAACCATTTACTACTATTTACTTCATGTAAGGCAGACACTACATTAGCTAAGTGAAGTGACTTAAATAATTAAAATGAAAATGGCTGCAGTTGAAGACTGATTACAAAAATGAGATAAATTCATATTAATTTCAAATTCATCTTGAAATACACTCTCAGGTTTCCAGAAGAAATACTGTCATATTATCAGAACTAACAAGACAAGAAACATCATTGCACAGGGAAGGACATCCCAACATGACTTTTCCCAACATTTTCTGAAGATTGACAGGTTTTACAACATCAGATACCCAGCCTAAGCCTGTAAACATATTAAGTAATGTCAGGTGTTACAGTACATTCAGTGTACATGAACACTCTTAATCAAGTATGACCACTGAAAGGCCAGAACAAATGCTGGATGAATTTCCCAGTTTACGTAAATGTAAAACTACAGCTTTTACTATTGTCAAATAGCCAGCTTTGAGAAACCATCAAAACACTTGACGGATATCTTGGCAACTTTCCACGTGTTACAGATCTTCAAACGTGATACCAAATTCAAACATATTGACCAAAGCCAAGTCCACCTCTGACCTGAATAGGGCTCACAATCCTGCTCACATAACTTTATGTATGTTAAAAGATGAAAACATATCCTCTTAATCATGCCATCTTATTTTAAACAGCTTTTGATGGTATTGTTTTAATAAAGGTAGTTGTGATGATTACATACAGGGTACAGGAAAAACCTGTCTTTAAATGACTGCAGCCAGTGTCATTTACCAGAAATGAGTTTGGCCCAAGATGAGTTATAAAGGCCACTTTAAATTATAAGAAGGTATTTATTGCCAGGAAAGCTCCCCTCTTCAATACAGATTCCTACTGTTCTCTATCAAAAGCAATTGACAAACGTGGTTGGTCCAAAGGTTATAGTCAAAAATATGTAGATGACAGACTAGTATATCTAGCTGTGCAAGCACATAGATGTGAGAATACTCTGATCATACTATGATCATGAAAGACAAATAACAGTGCAAAAACTTAGGAATATTTTCTTATATGCTAATATTTTGTAATCTGAGAAACTAAATGAAAAACATATAGCGTGACTGAAATAATTAAAAAAACCCCAACAATAACAACCAAACCAAAACCAAACCAAAAACCCCTGGAGATACGTTATTGTGCAACAACACATGCAGGCTTAATGCGTAGCAATACAACAAATCGCAACACACAACTAAATACTGGTAACTAGAGCCACATTCTACACACGCTGCAGCACAGTGGGGGTGTCTTTTAGACTCAGCTCTGCTTGTCTCTGGTCCCGTTAGTATTCCGCCAGCTCGTTCCTGAACAGTCTATGGTAAACATGTAATGCAGAAAAGAAACCAGGAAGGCACAGCAGGGTGACATGGAAAACAAATAGGTGTTGTTAATTTTTTTTGTCTCTAAGTGAGAAGTGTATTATTTTTACTCAGTTATAATGCCACAGGTATACTGTAGACTTGAAGGAAGATATTAATCTTATTTTTTCACAGACAGTACAGATGTATATGGTTATTGTCCTAAGGCAATCAAGCAAACCAGAAAATGTCTCTGGTTTTTGTCCCTGGTCTCATTTTTTTGGATGAAGTAAGATACTACTGCTGCTGCAGTTATAGTATTCTACTTTATCCTAGGATGCTGGGTAGAGGCTCAAATGATTTTTAGCTCTCTGAGCTTGTTTATTTCATTCTTATTTTGAAGATACAGGAAAGCATCTTTGCTGTTATTGTAAAGAGCCTGTGAAACACAATCTATTCCTTATAGAAGATTAAAAAAAAAAGAGAACATAAATTAAAGAAATCAAGGTGTTAACATCACAGATGTCTGTCTGGTTGAAGATCTAGTCTGATCATACAGACTGGTACTAGAGGAATCTTCCTGGTCCTGGGTACTTACCCTGACCATTTTTGTTTCCTGGCCACTCCTTACAAGGGATTAAAGGGTGGGAAGCACTTACACTTGAAGTTGTTCACACACTTCAAAAAGGTGTAAAAGGCACTGTACCTTTCTGAATTTTTATCAATGGCTTCATTTGGGTAACAGCACAATAAGAAAAGGTAAAAAAAAACCAACAAACTAACATTTATTCCAGAAATACGTTATGAAAAACAGATGAACTTGTCCCTTGAAACTTAGGTAAATATCATAAATAGTGGTATCTGTTGTGACTTGGTTTGTATGACTAGATATCAATGATTTCAGCCATGTTATATTTCCCCACAGTCACTAATTGCAATGACCTTGCAAGGTATTTTTCTGGCATAAAAATCACAGTTGTAGTGCCTCTTCCTCTTTGGGTTGTGATTTTCTGGCAGCAGTTGGGAGAAATTGGCAGAAGTAAGAACAAGTCAACTACTGCAGTGGCTGCATGATGGGAAGCAAGATTACCTGGCCTTGAATGGGGCAACTAAGTAATTCCTGAGCACTTTGGTGGTGGAAAGACTGCTGACAATAGGATGTGAGGTAGGAGTAGCAAAGACTTTACATCTCCTGCCCTTTGCTGAAGTAGGGCGCATTCACCATCTCCTTCAATCAGAATAGCAAAGTCTTATAACTTGTTGAAGATGCTGCTTGAATGTTTGTGGTCAGCATCTCAGCTTTGCAATCCTCAAGAAAGTGAAACCTGTTATTTGAAGTAGGAGACATCTGTGACAATTAAGTCCTTCACAGAAGACTACACAATCACATACCCTCAGTGACTTATATAGGAATGATCCTGACTTGGTCAGTATAGATTTTCAACTATACTTCGGCAATGTGTTCGCAATGGAGAGAAACCAAATGGTACGTAATGGCAGTCTTCAGGGTCTCATTAACTGGCAAGTCTGGCAAATAAATAAATAAACTTTAATAGTCTGGAAGCTTGTACTATCTCTAAGATCCTGAAGAACAATTTTAAAACAAAATTAAAATTTTTGAGCTATTAGACTGACCCCAGAGAACAAGACATTTATTTGGTGGCTTCCCATGCCTCTTCACTTTTCTTGTGCTTGGTATGCACTAGAGATCTGCTTGATTAGAGTCTCCATTCCCAAGGGAGTATCAAGGACTTAATCTGCAGTATATATCCTAAGTGCATTGCATTCTTTTGCTTCACTCTCTTGTTAAGCTTTTGCCCGTTCCAGGAAACACTGATGATATTGTAAAGCCACAGATCTCTTGTAGCACCTGCACTGCTCTGTCAACTACTGCTGTCCATTACCAAAGCTTTCAGCTTCTGAATATTAAAATAAAAGTCTCTCCAGACAAATCATTGCTAGACATCTTCTGGAAGCTGCATCAGGAAGTGCATGAAGGAACACAGGTGCCAAAGAGCTACTTCCTATGTTGGTTTGCAACTTATCAATTCTCATAGCTGTACAATAAAAGGAATAATAATCCTTATGGTATACCATACCAACACTGGATTTACAGCAATAACCCAACTTACTTCAGCAGCGTTCATCTAACTATTGCTCCTGGAGAAAGTATGGATGCACAGTTTATAGGAGAGAGCCATCTGAAATGGCTTTTTGTTTTGTCTTTCACAGAACTTAACCCTGAATTTCTCATCAATGGGCAGACCCATCTTCTGTACCACATTACAAGGTTAACTGAAAATTCAGCCCCAGCCACAGTGTGAAGATGTTTACTGGCAAGTGTATTAGAATGAAAAAAAACTAGTGGGAAAAAAAAGGGAGCATCTAACCACTATAAGTGGAGTTCAGATGATAGATAAAGTTAGGGAAAAACATGCAAGCAAACAAAAACAGTGGAGCACAATGGACTTAAATTATCCCAAGTATATCTCCAGCCAGCTGGCCAGTATCTGGTTGTCAAAATATGTTTAATCGGGAAAGAAAGAAACAAAATGAAATATAAAATCTGTTCTAGAACACAGCCCAGTGCTTATGTTTGGATAAATCAGGATGCCTTCTCTAATGCGAATCTTCGAGATAAATTACTGCAACGCCAGTATCAAGCTATGATCCTTACCATTTTTGTGACCCCTTTCATCATCCTTTATATTTCACACCATTTTATAAATATCCAATGTGATATTTTCTTGCAATCACAGTAAAGAGAGGTTTTAGCAATTTTTGTACCTATATCACCGTAGAAACAAGAATGTGTGTACATCTATGATCGCTCCTTCTCTGGAGTAAAAGCCTGCCTTATCTGTGCAAGCTTATGGCTAATTGTTCTGCATAAGATATGGGTGTCTTATTCCTACCCACTACTTAGGAAATTCATTTCATGCAGTTTCACATAACAAGCTGTAAAGTAGGTTTTATGAAGCCAATAATGCAGGTATAATACTTCAGGAATTCCTTTCGGTTCAAATATATTTATTTTTCCAAACATTTTGTTTGAGAGAAAATGAGATTGCTATCTGCTGTTTCCTTATTTTTTTGCAGGAAAGCAAAGGGTTGTTGACTTCCTCTCCCCTCCCTTCCTTCCTTCTTTCTGAAGGTACTGTACTCATCTGAAAAAAAGAGAACGAAATGATTGTTCCTGTTCTCTTTCTTAAGTCATTGGAAACACTGTCCCTGCTAGTTTTCTAAGTTTACTGCAATCTCTGCACGGGAGGAGGGAGAGGAAGGGAGAGAGAGACAGATTACCAACATGAGAGTAGGTAGAGAGTTTAGGGCAAGACTCCTTCCAGCTTCAACAACTGGTAAGTTAAGTAAAAATGCTTTTATGGTTAACTCTTTAGAAGTGCAATATATATATGCTTTTGTATTAAGGAAAGGTATTAATCAGATGCACATTTAACTGACAAAAAGATAATAATCATTTGCATTGACAAGCAGTATATTTACGCTATAGATACTTACGGTCTGTTTTTTAGATACTGATGGTTTAACCAACACAGACAAAAAAGTGTTTTCCAGTGAGGCTGATAATATTCACAACATAATCTGCGATGAATAGTGCATATACGGCTTCCACTTACCAGAATCTTGTTACAGAGTTCACTAATTTTATCCAGAATGTTTCAGCAAGATTCACTGGGCCATTGCCGAAATAAAAACAGAAGCTCTGTCATATGCAAATTGGTGTATTTCATATATCATCTGCTGCTACTGAAGTCTGCTCCAACCCACCAACCTGTGCTACAGTGGGAAAAGTATTACTAGGGCTTTTTTTTTTTCCCTTCAAGATGTATTGTGTTTATGATTACACATGTTCATCTCTACTTATCTGTGTATTTGATTAGTCTAGGAACAGTGATATTTCAGACATGGTAAGACAGTTCCAGGTTGTCACTTGAAAAAAAAAAAAGAAAAGAAAAAGTTGATGTTGCATAGTATGTAACACCGAGGCCGATCACCAGCATCAGTAATAGGATGAACTCAAATGTTTATTCGTTGTTCACATTGCTGTAGATACCAATAATATTTTTCATGTTGAGCACAAACGTATCAGAACAATCAGAAATGTCACATAAAATGGGTGATTGAATGCAAGACTGTCTTTCAAATATTGGAAGAGGAAAATTCCCCCACTCCCCCACCCCCC
>NW_010228038.1:0-6971 GCF_000690775.1 Eurypyga helias
ACTCCATGAGGTTGGCAGTGGCCTAACACTAGGTACTTTCCAACATTACAGGTTTGGAGGTCTTGATCCTACTACTACTTAGATAGGATCTGATTTTAGGCATTCAGATATTCCCTCTGACTTCTGCAGGACTTAGAAGTAAAATACACATCTCTCTTTCCAAGACTGGTGCTCTAATTAGTTTCTCCAAACACACAGAAAAGGTTTATTTCGTGGGTATTGCCACTTAATAATAAAAAAAAAAGTTTATATTTATCTCACACAAACTGAAGATCAGAGAAATTGGTAGGGATCAGTTAAGGTTCCATGTTTGCTCACTTAAAAACGAGAACAACTGCAGTACTCAAAACAGGGCGTAGGAGACTACAGCGAATACGGAACTCGCTACTGGCCTAGCAATGGAAGTCAGCGGGACACCCACGTTACCTTCAGCAGATCCTAGCGAACATCAGCGTCTCGCGTGGAAACACACGACTCTCACGGCTACAAGAGCCCCCAGACACTGAGACCTGCTGTCCCCCTACCCTCACCCCAGAACCACTTCACCTTCCCGGAGGGCTGAAGCCACGGCGAGGCTGGGCTGGGGCAGCAGCTGCCAGGGTCGCTCTGCTCCTGTCGCACCTGCCGACACCTGGGCTCGTGACCCCGCGTCTCCCTGGCAACCACCAGTGACATCGCTAACGGCCACAGCAGGGCCACCGGGACAGGACAGAGAAGCGAGGGCGTGGCAGGCAAAACTCCGCCCAAATCCCCTTTCCTAATGACAGGGGCCCACAGCGGCGGTTCGGCAACAGTTTGGTGGGAGCACGTGGCAGCCATGCTGGCAGTAATGGAAGTTGGGCGACGGTCTGGAAGGAGAACGCGGCTGCCATACTGGCAGTAAGGCCAGACTCCTCCCGAGAGCATCCCCATGCCTGCCTTGAAAGAGTAAAGGTTTCCAGAACACCTGCAAGGCGTTAGTGCAATCAGATCAATACATTCTGCGTACAAAACCACACTGAAATACTTCCTCCATGGACCGCTTTTCCCTAAACGTACCACCCAACTATAACTGTCCTCGACCTGGAAATAAAAACACACGCACAGGCTCAGGCTGACCAACTGCGACCTGAGTAAGGGATCGGCAACCAGGTTTCCAGGACCATTATAGCATCTTTCAGGTGTCACCCCACACCTCCAACTTCCGCTCAGGGAAACTACAGGCCCCAGGATGCATGAGTCTATCACAGCGCAGGCAGGCTATTCAGACGAAAACGCAGCACTGCATACTGGGGCCTGTAGTTTCCACGAGCCGCATTCTTACTGAAGATGATGAGACCAGATGTAGGCCATATTGCACACTTCCACGGGCCAGCAAACAACACGCACACACCGCGCAGGGAGAGACGCTGCTACTAATCATCAGGTAACCTGGATCCATACCCGGTTCTCGTACATCAAAATTAAGAGGACAGAGATTTCAGTAAAAATACACATCAGCTAACCAGTAATTCCCAAAGAATAATCGGCAGTTCAGCTACTTTCGAACATGAAGAATGGGCCACAGCGTTCTGACATCTTTATACTGAAGTGCAGTAAGATTCCCTGCCTCCTCCCCCCCACCCCCGACTGCTACGTTTATTCACATTAAAGAGCGCTTTTCTGAGTATCAATAGGAAAAGTATGTTTGGTGAGGGGCCTATTCCCCCTGCCCAGAATTTAGCAGTCTGGAAACAAATTACTCTCTTCCTCCATTTGTACAGCGTAGTGAAGCAGGAGCCTGCCTCTCTCCCAAAAAGAAGCAGAGCTTAGTTGAAAATTAAATAGCTGTGTCTCAGCGTAGGCCTCAGAGAAGAATACGCTGTACTTCGGTTCAGTAAAGGGAAGGGCAGCTCCCCCTACCAGTCTGTTCTAAGAAGGTTTTCATCGAGGAAGGAAACAACCGGGGATCAAAACGAGTAAGTCCTCCTTTCTTTGCCCTCCCTTTTCCCCGAGCTCTGGATTATTGCTATCAAACAAATAATAATATGCGTATATCATTCCATCTAAGCACTTAGATGTTTCACTGGCCTTTGTAGAGCAAGACAGTCTCTGCAGCATTTCCAGGCTAGCAGGCAGCACCCGCAAAACACACGAAAGAAAAAGGACCAAGACTCTGACCCAAGAAGAAGACGGTGTCCCGTTGCAGCAGAAAGACAAACGGTGACGCTGCAGGCACCTGAAAGACATCCTGATGCACTTCCCTACAGAGGCAAGAGGCCTCGGGAGCATCTAAAGGTTTTGTCAATACAGCAATACTGTCCGTAGGCCAAAGACAGCTGTTGCCATAGTTACTATCAGGCAGCTTATCAGAAAATAATTATTGCGATTACTCAGAAGTTTTGTTAAAACAATTTAAATCTTCGACAGGATACCACTTGATCTCTTCAATTAACTGCTCGTAACTACTCTGCCTTTGGGATCCACACAGTTAACGACGCTTGGGTTCTGCAGGGTTGGAGGGGAGCAAGGGAAGGAATCAACGTTCCTTCTCCCTTTCATACGGACAGCTTGTATTTCCCAGGCAGAAACAACGAAACCGAACCAACCGGAAGCTCGGCTGCTCTGCTAGAGTTCTCTCGCAGGCCTGAAGACTGAGTCCAGGCACAGGCCATCTTAGAGTCATAGGCTCAAATCTGCCCTCGTTTGTTTTAACCATCCCCAAATCCCATTCAAAAAAAACCCCACACCGGCTACGTTTTTAAGACCTATTTCTAGTCACACGTGCAATGGTAGAGTCCCTCGCGGAAGAGGCAGGCAACACAATTTCTGTAGCAAGTGAACTTGGTAACGTTCCCTTTTGTCCTACAAGCGCAGTACTGGCAGGTGGAAGGGCTCAAACTGGAAAACACGCGTTTTAAGAAATTCGACATTAAAAAAGCACGCAAGCTGCGTGAGCATGGCCTACAACAGCGCTCACATCAAGCAGAGCCTCGCTCCTTACGTACCACCTATAAACATATTCCCACTGCAACAACAAACATTAGGCTAGAGCTGAGGGGGGTGGGAGGGGGCAAGGGGTACGCTTGCTGGCGTTGGGGTTTTAAACGTGCTTTGAGCATACGATCTCGAATCAAAGAGCGAGCCTTTGCGATGACTGTGAACAAGAAATCTCAGGTAAGAGGGAATGACCATCAAGGCAAAGAGCTTTTGAGGCACAGGTTACTTGACAATTCCAACAGGGAGGTTAAAATGATGTGAACAGTAAAGCAAAAAATAAATGCTGCAGAGAAGCCTATAGCAAGTAGCGCATTCTTTCCTCAAAAGCCTGGAATGATCAAAGTATTATTAAAACAAAAGATCTGTGGTAAAGTTGGGGCTCTGTTAGGGCATGGAAATCCTCTCAGACCAAAGGAAGGGAGCTTTCAGAACTTTCTACAGCCTTAAAAATTATTTTAAGGACAGTTGATTGCCACTGCAAAGCCTGATTGTCACACCAGTGCACCTCTCCTCAGCACTAAGCACATCTTTAAAAACTCTTGATTTTTGCACATTTTATAGCCATTCCGTATCTATACTCGCCACTTTGCTTTTGTGAGGTTTGACATAACAAAAGCAGAGTCAAGCAAACTTAACATCACTCTTTACCAATTTTAATCCCTTGAGGAACTTGGTAAGGTGCAGGAGTCATAATTTTTTTTTAAACTTACAAAAGAAATACAGTTGGGTTTTGGTTGGTTTTTTTCCCCCCCCCTCTTTTTGGTTTTTTTAAAAAGACTGGATTTGCAATATGGAAAACAAGAAAGGAAAATAAGAAAATACTAAGAGCACCCCCCCAAAATGTAAATAAACTTTTTTGCCTGCATAATACATATCTCTGCCACCAGCACAAGGCAGACACTGGCTCTGTGCTATACTGAACGTGAAATATTAATGTAGGATACCTATAAAAACCATCCTTCAGTTCACCCGCTCCTTACAGGGTACAGAAGTAAGCATCCTGCCCCCCGCATTCAACAGACACCTCAAAACCCTCCTGCGCACCGCTCCGCCTTCCCCAGTATATGGTTTGTTCCTAAATAACCTCTGTGCAGTTAAAATACGTCAGGAACAGGATGCGAGCTGCTTTCTGGCAGAGCGTAATTGAACAAGGGCAATTCACGAACGTACAGGAGCCGGGCCTTTTGTGGAGTCTTACACTTCTAAGCATGCAGCGACGCATGTGACTGCACCGTTGCGAGCATAAAGGGTGAAGGGGACAGCGAAGAAATACTATTAGAAGCTTAATAATAGGTTTTTAGCACTGCCCCTTTTACACAAGGAGCCTCTCCTGAAGGCTGGTCTGCTTTACAGCTCACGTCACCGTGCGATGACCCTCCGAAAAAAAAAAAAATCAAAGCCCTGTCACACGGTGAAGTCCTTTCTGGGAGATTTTAAACAAGCAAAACCAACAAACAGAACCCGAAACGACAGTCAAAAGGTTAGGTCACCAACACACGCTTCTCACGTGACGTTCACCTTGAGCTTCCGGTACCCGCGCAAAATGCCCGTAACACGCGAAACGTGACAGTCCACCCAGGTTCCTACAAACTGGTATCTAAATGGAAGAGAAGTCTCGGTTGTAAACAAACCCCAGTAGTATCAATTCGCTTGACTGGATAAAGTTCCTCAGGGCCCTGAGAGTAAGCTTGGAGGAACCGAACAGCTTCAATGTGTTCCCATGCAATTACCACCCTCCTAAGCCTACTGCACGGAACGGCCCAAGCGATAGCCGGGCTCACTTATTACAGCTTTCCAACCCCACACAGGATTTCACAACTTTCTAAGGAGCCACTAAAACACGTTTTGTTTTCTTAAAAGAAAGAAAAAACACCATGAAAACTGTATTCCTTGCACTGATTCAGTCCAAGGACTATTTTTTTTTTTAATTATAACTTCTACAGTGAAGCTTAACAGACACACACGAAACCTCATCTCTAAGAAGAGGTGTAACGTTGGAGTAAGAACTATTTGGGCCCAATATTTAAAACACATCTGAAGCTGAGCGGCCTTGGGTGAAGGGAGATCTTTACAAAACATAAGGTGAACGCAGGGATCTCACTGCTGAAGCTGGAAAACACAACAGCATTTTTCTCTGAGCAGGGTAAATAAAGCAAAAGTAGTAAACTGAAGCTAAAGTTCTCTGAAGGGAAGTTTTGTATTTTCATTCCCTGAAGGAAGAAAACCACTTTCAAACGCCTTCTTCCGCCTCACAACAAATCCATTTCAGGATGCACGCAGAGAAGAGCGACAATTAAAAGCTTTCAGGTATAAACCTTATGATGACTAATGGTAAAATAATTATCAATAACAGAATATTCCTTGACGTGACATTTGGAATTACGCATCACGTTAGCTTTGTTAGTTAACCGAGAAATCACTAAGGCCCGTAGTGGGATCCACTCCAAGTTTCTTGTCGGCACGGCTAAGAACCGAGAGGGGGGAGTGGGGGGGTATGACACAGTTGACATCCAGCTGGTGACAGGGACTGGGTGAGCAAGCACCTACCTTCTGCTGGACAACGTGTCTCTTAAGACCTTGAAGTAATACTACCATAGTAGCATGTACAGGGTAACTACAAGGTTGCTTTATACTCCCGCTCTATCAGCTCAAACTTCTAGCTGATGTAACTATCATAAAACAATCTACCGCTGTAAGTTTGACAGGTTTAAAAACAGCCGAGAAGCACTTCATCTGGTTGTGTTTTGTTTTGGTTCTTTTTTTAAATAACAGTTTTAAAGTTTCATTTACTGAGCTACAGAATTCCTTTCTATAAAATAATAATAAAAACTGCCCCCCCCAAGAAAGTTTCATTCAGCTGTCATGAAGCATACAGAGATATAAATAAAACTCCCAAAGCCTGTGATCTTTCTACTGAAGTGTGGTAATTAACTTCTCCAGCTAATATGGGTAGTCACACACTTTTTTTTTTTCCCCCTCCTTCTTTCAACATCCTGTTCTTACTAGTAACCTAATGTCACTATTTAAATATAAACTATGAAGTTGTATCATACACAATCGATAAAGCAGCTTAATATTAAAGTTTTAGCATTACATGTTAACCAGGCAGAAGTTATGAATTTTAGATTTCTAGAGTTGGTGGAGGGTTTTTTTTTTTCCCCCCAAGGCTTCGAAAAGCATGTTATTTTCTTCACAAACTAAGCGCCAAAATAAGCCTCTTTTCATCAAAGTGAAACATCCAAGCCCCTCTCCCCCCTTATATCCAGCCTCACCGGCTCCGGGAGGCATGCAGAGGAAAGCCAGAGGAAGCTGACTCCCAAAACTGAAACTAAGCAGGTGTCTTCATTGTTAGCAGTGAGCACAATGAAGGGGGGGTAAAAAAAAAAAAAAAGTAAACAGACAGCCAAAATCCTTTTTATTTTCGGTATCTGGAAATCCAGAGCTAAGCAAGAAGAGATGTATCTATGTCCCCGGAGGCACAGAAGCGTCCGCTCTCAGGTGAGAGGACACGCAACAGCACTTGTAGTTAAAACTCCGCTGGCCCAAATGAGCCTACCCCCGTCACGAGAGCCTCGCCATCGCCGAGCCCGCGTCCCCACCTGACTTCTCCACGACACGCAAGTTATCACCCCCAGTGGGACCTTTCTCCAAGCAGCCTCCAACGGTGAACAAAAGTTCATTGTCAAGCTCAGCGCTTGGGCCCAAACAAACATTTCTCCCCCCCAGTGGGACCTTTCTCCAAGCAGCCTCCAACGGTGAACAAAAGTTCATTGTCAAGCTCAGCGCTTGGGCCCAAACAAACATCCAGGGGGTAGGAAGGGGAGAAGGAAGGGAAGCGCTCCCATCCGCAGGGAGCGGATTGGCAACCCCCGTGATGTACAATTAAAAAGTGGGCACAGGTGTCGCAGATATCATACTTTGGGAGCCGAACAAAGAATATTACAGCACGTGACTGAAATGTGATGACATTTGTTCGCCAATCGAAAACAAAAGCCACTCTCCAATGGCACTCT
>NW_010228038.1:7003-7623 GCF_000690775.1 Eurypyga helias
CTTGGAAATCTCTCCATATTGAAACACATCTGTTCCCAGCCTCGGGTTTTTTGACACTTGAGAAGAAGTTGAATGAAGAGAGCTCCACGCATTAATCCAAAGGCGAATTCACCCAAAAAACCTCGGCGTACCATCCCGCCGGCGCCCACCGGACTGCAGAGGTGGCTGAGGGAAAAGCTCTACCGACGGCAAAGCTGGGAATAATAAAGGAAAAAGGAGGAAAAAACAAAAAACCAAAAACCAACCCAAAAACCACAAGACAAAAAACCCCAAAAGCCCGCAAGTGAAGAAAGGAGCACGCACGAGCGGACTGTACCAAATGGCAGAGTCCCACACAGCCCTACTCCACCTACACGGGCGCGGGAGGGAGGGAAAACATGAAAATAGAGAAGTAGCCGTCCCCAGGGCCGGCAGCCCAGGAGCAGGAGCGGGGGGGTGAACCCCGGCGGCACCCCGGCCCCCAGCTCCCTACCTGTGCGGGAAGGGCAGCCCCAGGGCGAAGGTGGGGAGCGAGGGGGGAAGGGGGGGTGCAGGCCCGGCTCCAGAATAACAAGTTGCAGAAGAAACGGAATTTTCCCGGCGCTGCTCGGGCCACAAAGACGAATGAAAGGAAGGAGGAG
>NW_010228039.1:0-10701 GCF_000690775.1 Eurypyga helias
GGATTGCTCCAACCCAGGTGCAGGAGCAAGGCACTGAACTCATTTACTCAAAAGGAAGAATGTTTATAATGAAATAAATTATGTATTTGTGTGTTCATATAGATATGTCAGTTCCAACAAAAGAAAATATAATACTTTTCAAGAACAGAGATACTCTTTCCTTCTGTATCAACTTAGCTATGTAGTGGTTTTATGACAGAAGGGCTAGTTAGGATGCAATAAGGTGCATTATTTTGAGGTAATAACACAATAATTGAAAAGGGACATTACTGGGAAAAAATGAAAGCTATAGAGCATCTTGTGCACACTTAAGTACTCAGTAGTGAAATTTAATGACTGAAATATGTAATTGAAATTTTGATGCAATTGGTTAAATGCATTGAAGTTGCTTAAAATACAATAAACCATAAGAAGACTTTTTCAGTTGCATTGCCATGTGAGGATTTGTTTTCTGCAAACATACAGAACAAATGCATAGAAAGTTGAAGGAGAAGGACAGAAAGAAATGGAAAAGTTCCATGGAAAGGAAATTACTGCGGTTAGGAGATGTTGAAAACAATATACTTTGTGGTCTGACATGGATAATCCATGAAACAGTTTGGCAGCCTTGGAGGGAAAATGTGTTCTTAGCTTGTTGAGATGAGGTGAATTGTTTTCTTTGCCAGAGGAAAAAAATGCTGTAAAGGAGACAAGTAAGAAGGAAGGGGAGTGTGAGAAGATAAAAGGAACTCGAATGCAGGCTGGGAGGGAGAATATGTACCTCTTAAAAATCTGAAAGACTCCCCTCAAAATAATCAAACATATCTGCATGATGTGTTTTGGACCCAGTTATCTATCTGGAATGGAACTTGGATTACAGGCAGTGTAAGGATGAAACTGTACTCATAACTTCTGGATTGATTCAAGGGAATGAATTCTTCAGCCTTGAAAGAGAGCTGTCACTTTTCTCTGTGGTCTAATGTAAATTCTCTGTCAAATATTATTATTATTACATTAACTCTTTAACATTTAGATGTTTACGTCATTAGAAGGGAAGCTTGAGAGTGTCAGGCTGTTTCTAACAATAAACCTGCTGCATGGGGAGAAAGAGCGTAAAGCAAAATTGTACTTTAAGTGAGCCAAAATCATATAGCTCTGTTATTTAGTGGGGAAGGAGAAAGGTAAATAATTCCTTTGATTGCCTTTAACTCCTTGTAACTTCTTTGCAGATTTTTTCCAAAAGAAAGCAGATTGTCCTTGGAAAAGGGTTGCCAGGAAGGTGGTAGATAAAACAAAGTGGCTCAGCTAGGTCCTTCCTTAAGGACATTGTCTGCAATGCACTGTCTTACCCCAAGGGAACTGCAAAGAAATTGCAGCCCAGTGACCCGCCATTCTCTACTCTCACTGGTAACAGAGTTGTGTGAAGGAGACCTGAGGAAGCAATATTTTGCTCTCCATTCCTCCGTGTGTGTCTTCTGTCCTCTTCTGAGAAAGGAGGAAAGAGGCCTCAGGTTTCTCCCCAGCATAATCAGAGTTTATGGATTTAGAGAGAACAGCACACATCTTCCTTCTTGCTGTTTGCAGCATATATCACACCCTCTGCTCACAATGTCAAAAGGAGAGAAGGTTTATTTTACAGGGAAGTACAAGAGGTGAAATACCTTTCATATTATATGCAGCCCTCCTCTTCTGTTTTGGAGAGAGGTGTGAGCACTGGACATTATTCTGTTTTCTTGAAACTCTGGATTCTTTATTAAAGGAAAATATAATCTATGGATGACCAGACCCATCTCTCTTGGGTCTTGAAGGGTTACAACCAGAGCTATCACAGTTGGGTCTACAGCTGACCCAGTTAAGAGAAATCATTTTATGTAGTCTGACCTCAGATTCATTGCACTTATAACTATACTGTACCCCATATAGCACAATGTCTGACATACTATAATGTATGGGACATTTTAGATACCAACTACTGTTTTCTATACTTTTGAGTAGCAAAATATTAATGATAATAAACTACTCTTTTATGAAGAAAAAATATTAGAGTTAGTTGTTATGCATTCAGAGATAATCCCAGAGATTTTGTCTGCATGCTTGCTTTGTTTTCCATGCTTCTAACAATTTTATTTTTCCCTCCTGCCCATCACCTTTCAGCAGTAGCTCTATGACTTTATAAATTTGCCGGCAGCTTTGCTAAGTATGCCCATGCATTCCTTTACACCTTGCAAGACTGTAAATGTAATCCAATGCCAGGCTGTCAGAGGAAGCTGTGGACGTGGGATACTGCAAATCAGAGGTGTGGTAGAAGAGATGAGTGTGTGCAGCAGATAACTGTACTTGATTAGCTAGATTTAAATAGTGTTGGATGAATTTGCCAGGTGAAAATAAAAATTGTCTGTTCAGTTTAATTTCATGGTGAATCAAACAAGGAAATTAGATTCTGCTACTCTGTTAGTTTGACATTACAGCAAGTGACAATTAGAGATGACGAGAGAACTTATATTTATTCTAAAACTCTTGATTTCTTTTTTTCTGATGGGCATGTAACTTTTATTTATTCCTGCTCTGCAGAAATATCTAAGACAATATTAATTGCTTGACAACTTGTGGATTTCTGCAGTTCATTATTTTATTAAGTTCTTTTTGACAGAGTACTGAAGTTTGATTTAGAGATAACTTGGCAATTTCTGAAGCCTGCATTTTATTGAAATCCCTTGTTGGAATCAGGTATTTTAGCCACAGGTACTCTGCATCGAATAAAAGTGGTAACAGAAAAGTCGTGCCAATAGCTCAAACAAGGAAAGGATACAGTTCATTGGAGTAAAGATGAAGGCAATGTGGAAGAAACTGAGTTTTTTTATACCTGGTCACTCAGTTCAGTCCTGATAAATAATAAATCTAAACACAAACACATTCTTTAAAAGCACTCCCAAAATCCAAATAAAAATTAAGTGAACTTCACACTTAAATTATGGTTCAAACAGCATGAAAAATCAAGCAGAATTGAGGCATGAAATGATTGTATGTAAGGTTTATTCACTTTCCAGCCTATGTACTGGAGTTTGATCTAGGAAGTCTTAGCTTTACAAGCAATGCAGAAATAGCATGAAAAAATTATTTCCCATCTTATTTTGCTACTTCAGATAGAAATACATTGTTTGGCGACTGTGAGGAAGTCATCAAACAAACATAGAAAAATGGAGAAAAAAATCATTATGACACATTCTAAAGGAAAAACACATCTCGTATTCTGCAGTATCTTGACTTATATTGTAATATGCTGCAAAAAAAGTACGTGTTCTTGCAGCAGTTCTCCATTTGTTAAATGAAAATAATTCCTTTATTTCATCCTTTGCTTCTCTGTATCTCCTTTAATATCCTGAGGGCAGGACTAAAATTTCTGTACATACCACTACTTGGGAATCAAACTGTATCAGTCTAAGTAGTCTGGGAGCTTTGTTTTGGCCTCCATTGTGCTCTGCTTTTCAGAAGCTAGTCTCAAACTGCCAGTTTTCATATGTAGTTGGTTTTAGCTTGTTGTATATGCTTGCTCAAATACTCTGTGCCCTCACTGTGCTCTTTTTTTTTTTTAATGGCTTTTTTTAAAATGGCTTTTTAAATTCAAATTTAATTTGATGATCTAACACTGGGAAAAAAAAAATCTTTATTTACCTGCATTATGATATTCTGTATAACTGTAAATCCCCTTAGAAGGTCCCACAAAAAATCCAAACCAAACCAAGACCAACAACGGACTGGCTTATTTTTCACATCCACTAAGGTACTATTTGCATCCCCTATGTCACCAATTTTTCACAGCTCTTCACTGTGGGAATATATAGTGTTTCTGTTAGTATAGTAAGTTATAAACTTTTTTTTTTTTTTAATAAACTTTATTCTACAGTCCCAACAGGTGTTTGGTTTTGGTTTTATTTTTTTCAGAAATTTGGGTTTTAGAAAACAGGCCAAGATTGAAAGAAGATTTGGGAAAAAGTCATGAGTCAACTAAAAAGACTAGCTTCAGTGGTTTTAAGTTTGCATAGAGTACCTGAATTTACACTCCGTATGGTTTGCCAAGAAAAATCACAACCAAAGAGAAAGTTTTAGGAAAAGTATGAAGTGTACTTTCACAGCAAGGCAGTAAGCCCATCAGTTTTCTTTCAAGGGAGCTCATGTGTGCAAGAGGTTGCATGCACTGTTACTGAGATGTTCCTGAGTTGAGGGCCTGCTTGCAAAAATGTGACCTATTTGTTGAAACTACCATGGTTCACAATATCTTTAGAAATTAAAACAAACTAAGATACTACAGTAAAAATTCAGCCAAAACCACCACATTTGTTCTGCTATATTTTCTGAAGACTTTTATTGGAAAAGGTCTGATTTTAACAATAACCTTTCTTCTCCCAGTTTGTCATAATTGGTCCTGGAAATAAGACACAGTTCTTCTCAAGGTAATAGAGCTCATGAAAATATTGTTAGCTTTTTATATCTAAACAAAGAGGGTGTTTATGTGGTTCTAATCTTTACCCAGAAACATGCTGGGGTTGTTTTTCTTTTTTTTTTTTTAATACTGAGCTTTTGAAATCACACACAAACTTTTGAAATCCTCGTAGATCTTTTTGGTTTCTGACTGATGCCAGGGCTCAAAGCAGAAATAATAAATTCCACAAGAAAAGGGTTGGTTTTTTTTCTCTCTAATTAAGGTCCAGCTAAAACCAGAGAGCACTGAAAATCCCACAAAAAACATGTTATTGTGAGTCTTTCTAGATAATTTTCAAGGCAAGAAGTTTGGATAACTTCAGATTTTCCTTTTTGGAGCCAATTTGAACTTCATTTGTCGATCATTATTATAGAAACCACTTCTCACAGGGTGTTTTTTTTAGTCCAAATTTATTTGTGCCTGATATTTATGTCCTGGAATGTCTGGGGAACTAGAACTGCATGAAACCAAATGGTTCCATGTGCACACAATTTTTATTTTAATACATACAATTGCAATGAAATGACATTTGGAATTATACTTTCAAACAAATACCAGATTTCAAAATGAATTTTAGTGTTTTGGTTCAGACCAAAAATGTGATTTTGAAGCTAATGCCAGTTGCTACCACACAATTGAGATTTCTTTCAGGTGAAGCTAAACCAATAGATCAGCTCTATGTGCTCACTAAAGGTTCTCCAGTCCCTAATGAGAATGCACTACACCTTTCTCAGACACCTTCGAACTGTGTACTCTGTGAGGACATCCCGTCTACGGGAGCAAAATACATTTTGTCTGGAATAAACCCCCAGATGACTTGCAGCACACTGCCCTCAACATCAACTGCCTTGATGTAATAATTGTTCCTACTGGTCCAAATTACTTACTAATGTAGACATAGCTGATTTTAGTAACAGATAAATTTTGTACACTGTATTAAAATATTAAATAACCTTAATTCAATAGATAAAAGTCAAGGAAAGCTTGAAGTCCATATCCATCCATGGATGTCAGATACAAGATATAAGTAGCTGCAATTAAATCTCAGATCTAATAACTTTTACAGTTTAGTTTTAATATACAATTCCTAACCAAACAAAGTCTGTTTTCAAAACTGCTTCAGATATTGTCTAAAATGTTGACAAGTAAATTCCATTGTGTTATGAATGAACTTCAGCAGATTTTGGTTTATATGTAATTAATGAAGGTCTTCCAGTGGAACCAAGCATGCATTTTAGGTTTGATATCTATCTAGGATTAGGTAGCATGAAAATTATATATCGGAGTTGCTTCTAGCTCCATTTTGTATGTTGTTTTTGGATCCAACCTGAAATTCGTGGGTGTAAAGTTGCTTTATGCTAAGTTCATCTGATAGTTTAAAGCCAAAAGGATTTATCAGCAAAAAAAGATTCTATGAATCTGACATGTCTTGTTGAAAGCATGTGTTTAGTGAGTTGGCCTTTCTACTCTTTATTAGCAGTGGAGACCACACCAAAACTTGTAGTATTCTCTGGAGGAATTTTTTCTTTATATATATTTTTAGTAAATTAGGATTAGACTAAATGACCCCAGTATTTCTCATTACATATAATAAATCTTTATTTCAGTGAAATTCACACTGAAAAGAAATTAAAAAGAACTAAAATTTCTTCAAAAGAAAGAAAAAAAGGAGAACTTGCTTTTTCACTATTTCAAGGATGAATGTAAAAAAAGCTACATACGTAAACACAGATGTATGCATACTTATATAACAATATTCTAGCATTTCATAAGATGTTATCAACCAAAACAGAAAAGCAACAAAGCCCTAGTAGAATCTAATTTGTGGACATTACATTATTTCATTAACAAATGTAATAGCAAATGCAAAAGCAAAGATAGTATTAAAGTGCATATTGGAAACCAAAGAGGAACGCAAAAAGCAATGGGAATAAGGAGCCACAGGACAGCAACATAGTCCTAAGGATAGGCAGAGATGGAAAGATGGGACTTAGGAGAGGACAGTTTTTCAATATTCCTGAAACTTTAGGCAGAGATTTCTCTCATTTCCCCTGTTTTAGGGAAATATACTTATTTACATTATTATTATTATGCCAATATTATATTCTAATGGCAACTATTTGTCAAAAACTTTATCTTAGCTTAAAAAGAGTTAAAAATATATTCCTCACTAGCATTTAATACTGGCTGATATATTTAAACTTTGACAGTAAGCAAACAATGGCACACTTTCCTCATTGAAATAGGCTTATGTATTTAAGATGGATTTCTTTTTTTCTTTTGAATAAGCATATGTACAACAGGTCAGAAAGATCAGGTCTCATCTTTTAGAAACACTTGCTTTTCCTTTCAGGTTAAATGCTGGAATAAATGTGTTCAGTTTCTATTAAACTCTCGAGCTTGTACAACTGATTTAAATGAGTGGCAAAAGTACAGTGCTAGCTATCTCTAATAATCTAATAGCCTTCTTGCATCTTAGCACACCAATTACCTCATGACGCTGAAATCTAGGGAAATGAAAACACTCATTCTAAGGTACTTCTTATATTCAAAATTCAAGTGCTTTAATTATTAAAAAAACCCCAAAACCCAAACAAAAACCATAAAAACAACAGGCATCTCCTTTGTCAATTTAAATATAAAGTATGATAATGATAAACAACTTGACATAAGAATACATTAGAGCAAACAGCTTTTTGAAGTATAGAGTCTTCACCTCCCTACATCTTTATTTAACTGAGGGGGATAATTGATGTTCAAGTATACTATTTAAATCATGTAAACAAGGTAAATACTTAGAAGTGGGCTATCTTTTAGGAACACTAATAAAGAACTTGCTGACTTTGTTCTTAAAAACAATCTCCCTTCCCCCCCAGCCAATCCAATTCCATTAGTGGAACTCACGTCAATGAAACATGCTGTCTGAATTACGAACAAACATTCCTCACTATAGATATGCATTTACCATTAACATTAAAGATAGCTTAGTTAAATGCTTTTGAGACGGAACATTTTCTGCACGTCACTTTATTCTTGCGAGGTGTGTTCAAAACATTATTTTAAAAAACATAGACTAGAAAGGTGCAAAACTTAATCTAGCCTGACTGATGTAGTTATTCTCTGATTTCTGAAGTATAACTATTGAAAGATAAGTATATTTTTTATGAAATTAAAGAGAAGAGTATTTGGCACATTTTTTTTACTTAAATATAAATATCTGCTTTTAATCACTTTTTTTACAATGAGTGTTTGTTTGTTATCTCAGACTACAACTGTCACGACTGAGTATTTAGGCATGATTGGAAGTATCATTGCAATGCATCACAGAATACATAAAACAGTCTTTCAAAATATTAATTATCAATTTGAAAACTATCTGTCTCAGCTGCAACATAATGCTGTGGTTCATTACCTGCATATACACTCTCTTCAGAGTACTAATGGCTACAGGCAGATATTCAAAATGACTTCATAAATACAGGACCACAGACTGTTAAACAGCGATTAATTTGTGCAAGATCATGTGAGGTTTCATAATTCTTTAATGGTGCCAAAGTGGTGCATAGCATGAGCACATACATTGGCTGGCTCAGCAAAATGTCCATGGGAAGTATCAGGAATGTATTTCCTAGGTGAGCTCTGTAAGGATTTAAATCACCTTGAGAAAAAAGAGACTTGCACATGTGACTGCTTTGTTTGAAAGAGAATAGTTATTTTCTCTTAAAGGTATAACAGTTCTTGTAATATTCATGTGGAGGATATACAAAGAGGTTGTGCCTTTTCACAGAAGTTGTAAACACCATCAAAGGATAGTGTTTTGTTCTTTTCTTTTTTTTTTCTTTTGTTCACAGTGTACATTGTCTTTTCAGTTTTCCATACTTACTGTGTCATAAAATAGGCTCCTTCTCAACAGTCAGACTGACAGTTTCATCAAGAGCAATATGTGAGATGAGTTTATCTAGAAAAACTAAACATTTTTCTATAGCAATCAAAATTAGTCAGTGATGTGTTCCAACTTTTAAGTGAGCATTAGCTCACTCCTGTTAAGGAGTGAATTAATGTCAGCTGGAACATGCTGCCTACAACAGATGCTAATTGCTACAAGCTAGATAATAAATAGGTAAGTTATATTTTGTTTTGATATGGTGGCAAATTTGAGTCATTATAGACCAGGTTTCTTATTCACCTGAAAAAAAATATTTTTTCTGCCTTGACAAGTTCTACTGAAGTCAACGAGATACTCATCACCATAACACTCCAACGTAGGTAAGAATAGTAGTGTTTAGGTCTAAGTAATGGTCATCACTGTGCTTCCCTTCCTCACGCATGCTCAATGATTTACTAATCAATTGCCATGAAATGTGTTACTGTAAAATCAACAGCGTCATTGGACAGTCAAGTTGCACTTCAGTGACTGAGGGTTTGGGATTGATTCATCCCCATTTACTATAAAATATTCAGAGTAATTCAATTGTTTTGCTGAGTGCTGCTTAATTCTGATGCACTGTACACCAAAGTCAACTTGCTACCAAAGCTACGAATCACAAACTAATAAATAGTTCTTATCTGAATTCTATGACTTAAAGATTGAAAGAGTAAGTTATTGCTGCAGAAACAAGAGAGGCTTTTCAGACATTTGGGGCCTTCCTCTACCATATCCCTCAAAGTGTTAATCCTGATTAGGGTAACTTTAGCCCATAGGTCCAGAGACTATTATGTTACTTAAACCTGAACTTTGGTTTTAGCTACTCACAGGCATCACACACAGAGAAACAGAGTAAGTATACATGGCTATCACCAGTTGTCTTGGGAACAGACCTTCAGTCACCAGGAAAGAGACTCAGGAAACAGTGACACTGCTCCAAAATCATAATTTTTGTCTGTGGCTCTGCATGATTTTATACAAAGTGCTCTGTTTCTTTTTCTAAGTACAATCACACAGGCAGATATCTTGGTGGTTGTCTGGTTTGTGTTTCTATCTTGTATATCACACATCTTTCTGATAAAACTTTCTGAAAATCCACTGATACAATGTTGATACATCTCTGTACTTGAATAGTGCACTGAATTCACCAAGAACATACAATAAACTTCTCTTTAGAAGGAAAATCCTGTTTCTATTTCAACAGTCTTTGGAGGTAATGAAAACCATTGGATTCATAGATGACAGCAGTCTCCAAACCCATGTTCTCCTCAGTGTCCTCTTGTCAGCTGACTTTAGTGTAGCAGAAGGTTATTGATTCAAATGAACCTTCCTTCTAACTTTTTAAGAAGACATAAGATATTTTCTATAGCTACTTCTGTATTTTCTTACAGATGGCAACTAACCAGATGCCAGGTAACATGTGGAATGTGTTTGCAGTCTGTGGTCATGGGAAAAGCATTCTCCCTTTTAGAGAAATTGTTTTCTGAGCTAAATTCGATGGATTAACATTTATTTTCAAAATATGTGCTTTGTTTTCTAAATATGTTTTTGCATTCCTTTGTTGTTTTTGTCAGTTTTTGGTTTGGTGGTTTGTTTTTTTTTTTTAGCCTTTCTGGACTGAAGAGATTAAAAAAGAAACCAACAGGAGTACTAAGCATAATTCACATAAACTAGGAAAAAAAAAAACAAACAACAAACCTCTCCAACATCCAAACCTTTATAACTAATCATGTCAGTCACAGACACTTTTGAAAAACACAGAAATATTTTTGAAAAAAATATTTTTGAAAAACACAGAAATAGTGATAGGACAAGGGGTAATGGGTATAAATTGAAATCAGGGAGGTTTAGATTAGATGTCAGGAAGAAATTCTTCACAGAGAGGGTGGTGAGGCACTGGAACAGGTTGCCCAGAGTTGTTGTGGATGCCCCATCCCCGGATGTCTTCAAGGCCAGGCTGGATGTGGCTTTGAGCAACCTGGTCTAGTGCAAGGTGTCCCTGCCCATGGCAGGGTGGTTGGAACCAGATGATCTTTAAGGTCCCTTCCAACCCTAACCATTCTATGATTCTATGATTCTATGATTTTATTTCAGTTATTCTGAAAGATATATGCAGCATCAACTTCTATAATTTTAAGTTTTACTTTACTGGAAAGATGAACTGGCATTATGAAAAAATTGAGAAATGTAGATTCAGTTATTTTTTTGAGTTATAATCACAACACAAGGCTATTTATTGATTTATTCATTTAATTAAAAGCAATTTCAGAGCCTGACACTAGAAAGTTCAGTGTGGTTTTAACTCTAATTCACGTCT